>NC_033623.1:14114163-14290082 GCF_001540865.1 Ananas comosus | reverse complement strand
TTGTCTGCTGCAGAAAGGAACTACTTGACCTTAAATGCCACCCTACACAGAAGCACCCTCTGATCTATCATAGAAAGAGGAACCACATAAAAGAGCCTCTGGAACAGTATAATATATGTTGTAATAATCAAGATGACGATTAGAACAAAGACTATAAACCTTAGTGTCCCAGTCGATACGAATAAGAACTCTCCAAAAGTTTGAGATTCTAAACAGCAGAAAATGGATAATAATGTCCTCCCAGTTCTAATTTTGCAGTAAGGAAGGTTCATCTATGCACATTGAGGTAGTAAGTCATTCTAATTGTACCCATAATGGGGCACAAAGTTCTCCAATTACTTGATGAATCAGAGGTGGTAAGCTGATTGAGATATCTTACCACTAAGTACGTCCACCAGAACTTTCCAGAAATGATGGACATCAGCTGCACAAAGCATGTTATGTAGATCACATCATGCAGATATCTGCAGTAAAGACAATTGAATTACGGTGGAGTCTTAATTACAAAAAGAAAAGAATAACTACGTAACATAATGTTATTAAAAAGAATCGGAGGTGTACCCGCACACTCCGCCGGTTGTCATGTCATATCCACCATCCAGGAGCTCTCCGTCATCTGAGAATGTTGGCTTTGCCATATTAGCAAGTTGTAGATACGGGACAATGTACGCAACAGATGTCACAAGAAGACCAATCCAATGCTTCCATGTGAAAGTTGAATGAAATATTATCATCCTCACTAGCACATATATGACCTGCAGAGTTGCTGAGTTATTGGATGTGATATAAAAGCAACCATAAGTGCTCTTCTTATCCTCACTAATTATAATATCCGTATTAGTAAGCGGAAAAAAGAAGGGCAAATGGAAATCTCAATAAGAATGCAAGCAAACGACTGGCCATATAGCTTTTCCTTTTGCCACAAACAAGCTAATTGTAAGCAAAGAGAGGCAAATTATGAATAACTTTAAAGGCTCCTCTTTATTGAATATACTCTCAAAGTCAAAGTCATCACTTCAATGTTGCAAGCTATATTGTTATTAGCGTGAACCAAGAGAACAAACCTCGGAACATTAAAAGCACCCTATTCTTACATTAACACCATAGTAAGAAATGGTACTTCCTTTTCTCGACCACCTTAACATGTTATCCTGTAGATCTTCTAACCTTGTTGCATAATCAGCATGCAAAGTCATAGTTAGCAGAAAACTTATCGCCATTCACCGCCAATTAACCAAGTGCAATGTATGCTGTATCTTCCTGCGAACAAAGTCGCTAGCACATGTCATAAGCTACATTTTAGAGCTACAAACAAGTCGAGCTATCTCTTCATTCTCCTTTTCTTCTCTCACGTGTTATTTTACCTGCTCTTACTCTACATTACCCTAGCCACCTTTAATTGAGCCCACTCTTTAGGTTGTTGCCCTTACTAGATCCACATAACCCAATAAATCTATGCTCCATATTTTTATCAGGGGATCTAAAAGAATTGACACAACTAACATGTGGGCTTCACTTAACCTCATCCTACACAATAATGCGCTAAAATCCTAACAAAATCCTAATTAGAACAAAAGCACTTAAAATATGGGGAAACTAAAGCTATCAATCTCGATGCCGCATCTATTTCATGCAACATCGAGCGAGCCCTCAACTTTATAATAAGCCGCAACTGATCTGTGACTCGATTTTTGTTTGCATAATCAACTATTTTCCGAGGCTCCTTCACAAGTCCTAATCTACTAAAAAGTAAACCTAATTTTCCATTGATAGCTCCATTTTCAATGCGACTTATACCACGGAATCATCAAATTTTGGCCTTCATTAACAGCAGATAACAAATACATTCAATTAGATATACTCAATTTAGCTTCTAATACATTCTCTAATAGATACTAAAACTAGAAATTTAGTAGAACAGATCTTCGAATCATCTTTTTGCTATCAAATTCACATGAAAAATAAAAAAAGAAAGTTCAGATCTCAACAAAAGCATTGAGGAAAACTGATTACAGAGGCGAAAATTAAGCGGAAACAAAAAGGGCGAAAGAAAAGATTAGGGTTACGTTAGAGGCGACGATGAGGCGTAGGAGCATGGTCATGTGCTTCTTGTTCTCCTCCTTCCTCTTCTTCGCCCCCTGATTCGCCATATCGCTCCTTGAAACCCTAGAAGAAACCCTACAACTCGCAAAGAAGAACCCCTCGGCGCCCGATGCTCCTCTCTCTCAGTCTCTCTGTGTCCGTGCCCGCACAAATGCTTTTATGGGTTTCGCTGCAGCGCTCACCGTAGACGGGCCAAGACCTTGATAGGGCCCAGATTGGAACAATAAAGCCCATGTAGGCCCAATTATTCAAATTAGGCCCAAATTTGTTACATCGGTAGGGAAAGGCCCAATTATTCAAATTAGGCCCAAATTTGTTACATCGGTAGGGAAAGTTTTGAATTGGCCACCCAACGCATCAAAATTCGGAAAAAGTAAAACAGAGCAAATCATTATGCCAAGCTGCCACGTGTCCTTTACACTTGCCAGGTGTTCTCTTCCCCCCAGGTTCCATCTTCATGCAGCCACCGCCATGCACCTGAACGTAATTACGCATTTACCCGCGAAAGCAACACCGAATTTAATGAAGCCATACTATATATACATACACTCGTAATTTTATCTAAAAAATTACTGAATCCCCCACCTCCTATATCAGTAAAGTGGA
Organism: Ananas comosus; assembly: GCF_001540865.1. Lineage (NCBI taxonomy): Eukaryota > Viridiplantae > Streptophyta > Magnoliopsida > Poales > Bromeliaceae > Ananas > Ananas comosus. Next base: position 14,287,373 of record NC_033623.1, on the reverse strand, counting down.
AACGAGGAAAGCGACCGTAAAATAATGGAAGGGGAACTCCGGAGCTCGTTATCCGTCGCTGCGCTCTCCCTCGTCCTCCTCTTAACGCGCGCCGCGGGCGCATCTTACGAGGCGGGCCCCAGGATCCGGCAGGTGACGTCAGCCCTAGGGAGCCCGGAGGCGGAGTTCGAGGCGTTCGTGCGGGGGTACGGGAAGGAGTACGGGGACCGGGCGGAGTACGCTCACCGGCTGGGGGTGTTCGCGCGGAACATGGTCCGCGCGGCGGAGCACCAGATCCTGGACCCCACCGCGGAGCACGGGATCACGCCCTTCTCCGACCTCACCGAGGACGAGTTCGAGGCGCGGCTCACGGGCCTCGGGGCGAGGGAGAGGAAGGGGCACTGGCACCCGACCGCGCCGGAGACGGACGTGGAGGGCCTCCCCTCGAGCTTCGATTGGAGGGAGAAGGGAGCGGTTACGGACGTTAAGACGCAGGTGAGATCGAGCTAGCTAGGTGTTAAATTAATATAAACCGGCCGGGGACCGGTTGATCCGAACCGATTGGCCTGGTTCGGTCACGTTGCAGATCTATAGATTCAACTGGAAATTAAGTTGATCGCCCAAAGGCACGATCGAACATGGCGGCCTAGCCTAAGCCAACCATTTTGAACCTCTCGAGTTGATCTTGTAAACGCAGGGCGTGTGTGGATCGTGCTGGGCATTTAGCACAACCGGAGCGGTGGAAGGCGCGAACTTTGCAGCAACTGGGAAGCTCCTGAGCCTCAGTGAGCAGCAACTCATTGACTGTGACCATACAGTAATCCCAAGTTTCTCTTTTACGTTTACCTCTCAAATGCAGTTTGCAGAATTTCTACTGACCATCACTTCTTATGCCTACGTACGTGTATATATAATTAAGTGCGATGCTGTGGAGAAAGACGAGTGCGACAACGGGTGCAACGGCGGGCTCATGACGAACGCCTACCGCTACCTGATGCAAGCGGGTGGACTGGAAGAGGAGAGATCTTACCCTTACACTGGAAAGCAAGGGGAGTGCAAGTTCAACAAAGACAAGATCGCCGTTCGCATCGCAAACTTCACAAACATACCTCTTGATGAGGATCAAATCATGGCTAATCTCGTTCGCCGCGGGCCTCTTGCAGGTTTAAACCACAAATTATCGATATCGGATTGTTTTAAATTCGAATTTGATTACTGTACTAATGTATTGTGCGATTGATCGATGGAAAATCTGCAGTTGGTCTGAATGCGGCTTTCATGCAGACTTATATCCGAGGGGTGTCCTGCCCGCTGATATGCCCGAAGAAGTGGGTGAACCATGGCGTGCTTCTCGTCGGTTACGGGTCCAGAGGATTTTCGATCCTCAGGCTCGGATACAAGCCGTATTGGATCATAAAGAACTCGTGGGGTGAGCACTGGGGAGAAAACGGATACTACCGACTTTGCAGGGGACATAACATTTGCGGCATAGATAGCATGGTGTCTGCAGTAGCAGCCTCGCCGTCGAGGTAGATGTCGTGTGCTTGGATGTTCGCAAGTTAACTGCATCAAGTCTCTTTAATCTTTGTCTTTACGAATGCTTAACGTTCCGACCTTTTGTGCTTACATGAGTCATTCTGTATGTGGCATGGCGATAGCGAACAATAGCGTTTTGATTTAGTAGCTAGCTTACATCCTCAGGTGCCTTGCAGCCGTATTATGTTTAGAATGAAGCAATAATGATTAGCATTACCTTTTGTTTTACTAAAGTTTTTGGTTATCAAGTAGTTGGCACCAACTAATTGGAAGGTTCATGTTTTGAATGTTTTTGGTTCAATAGTTTTCCATAGAATGTATTTTCTTAAAGAAAAGCAATTTTCTCTTCCTTTCTCGCAATTTTTGAAAACGGAAGTTAACTATTAATTTAAATTTTACTTTTTTCTTTATCTCCTCGAGATTCAGTCCACACGAGAGAATAATATATTTTTCTTTCCCCTCTTAACCATTTATTTCTCTCATCCAGACTGAGTGTAAGTAATGAAGCTTGTGTTTTGGCCTTGCTGGTTAATTGCAAGGTGCTCTAATTGGATGGTCGTGGTTCGAATGTATTTGGTTCTGTAGTTCTGTGGAGAACGTACGTTCAAGAACAGTTGTATAGCACGCTGGTAACGCTAAGCTACGATGCTATGATAGGTAGTTTTCACATAGGCCGTTTTGAAAGTTGAAACGTATCCTGTGAAACTAATGAACAAAAATTTGAATGTTCATCGGTACGACAGTATAGTCGCATGTACGGTAATTTATTATTTTAATAAAATATTGATACGATATAATTTATATATCAGTGGTATAGTTTAAGATTCTATACTTTTTAAATTAGTAAGTAATTATTTTAATAAAATTTAAAAAACTTAATAGATATATATAATAAGTAATTAAAGTATTTTGATGCTAAAAAAATAAGTATTCCGTATTATTATGTATAACTATATATATAAGTTTTGTGATCGACATTCCAATATGCATCGACACATATCGTATTTGTAAGTTAGAGCACAATCTTATGACACAACATTTAAATTCTTACTGCAGAATTAAATTTTGACCTCCCTCCAAGAATTTCGTAGGTGATTTTTGAAATTCTAACAGAGTGAACTACATAACACTCTCCTATAACGGCCGCGGAAGCCCCAAACCTTCCAAATAAAGAAATGTCGTCCCCCACAACTCGCCGATCCAATCCTAATCCCTCTTCAGAGTCCAGACTGGTCCTATCTTCCATCTCTTTCCCTGCAACTGCTCGTGCTCGGAAGCTCTTTCAGCGTCCCATCTGCGCGTCGTGGCGCTCTGCCGCAAAGCCTGCCGACCTCCCTCCTCACCTCCCGTGGCTGATGTTCCCTCCAGAATTCTCATGCGATGGCAGCGACGACGTACACCGATTCTTCAGCCTCGCTGATCGGAGAATCTACCGCCTCCCCCACCCCCACACCACCACAACTCCGACGAATACCGCTGCTTACCCTATACTCCAAGCAGCAACAAGTTCTACACTATGGAAGGCGAGAGGAGGAGGGCAGTATGCGACCCTTTTGCGTCACCGGTCCAGGCTACTATACGTGCCTCCTTCAAGCAGAGCTTCGACAGGCGGTGCAATTCAGAGCGACAATAATCTCGTGCTTCACGAGGATCTTCGACAGCCAGTTTTATCTAGTTGATGATGAGTACGCAGGGAACATGCTCTTAATCAGAAGATAACGTCGTGACATTCACGAAGGCTACATGATCGGCCAGAAGGATCACTTTGACGTGTGGGCTGTGCGACGTCAACGCAGAGGAACCCAAGTGCATGGGATTGGGTTAGCGACATGGGCGATTGTGCGCTGCTCTTGTGCGGAAACCATAGCATGTCGGTGAAGGCGAGCGAGTTCCCCTGGCTGCAGGGCGAACTGCATTTGATTTAAGGGAGTTCCATTAATTTTTCGGTGGCTATGATGTGGCGGTGTTCAATAAAAGAGATGGCAGCAGCGAGATGATTCCGTGCTACTACAACAGCGAGCTGGATTGGAAGAAGTCGGCATGGTTCGGTCCAAAAAAAGCATCCGAGCAGAAGTATGATAAGTTTTAACTTTTGGACGAAACCAAGCCACTGGCAATCTGGTGGTAACGTATTTGTTAGTAACTTCTGCAGTTGGGATTTGAACCACACTCTTGTGTTCTTGTGTAAGGCGCGCGCGCGCTTAGGGGTGTATTCAGTTCGATTTTGTTCGGTTTTAAACCATTTTACAAATCAAATTGAAATTTTTAAGTTTATATATATTTTGTTCAAACCGAATCAAATAAAAATAACTTTTGAACCAAACTAAATCAAACCGTATGAAATTCGGTTAAGTTCAGTTATCACCTTTTCTTCTTTCTTATATATCATATTCTACAAGAAATTCGATTACCGGTTTGATTACGTAAATAAAAAAAATTTAATTTACTAAACTGAGCCAAACGGAACCAAACCAAAAATTATATAAATCGAATCAAATTATCTTATTTGATCAGGTTCGATTTGGCTTCGGGTTAGATGCCAAACTAAGAACACTCCAAAACTCCGTGCGACAATAATCTAAGGACCTAAACTCCGTGCGACAATAATCTAAGGACGTACAAAATTATAAGAAAAATAAAGAATATTCTTGAATGCGGAGTGTCCGTGTAGTGGCAAAAAAACAAAATCTGCGACAACCCAGCATCCATTGAATCGGCGCTTACGATCATTCTTCATTAAGTCCAAGAACAGTACTTGTGCGTACATCTAATGAGTCCTGGGGTGCCTGTAGAAATTAACGTGACCAATTATGATCGTAAAACACAAGAAACAAAAATGTAATTAAACAGCCGAAGTGCTATTTTTTTTTTTTTTTTTTTTGAGAGAGATAAATAGTACGTTGCCCGTTTCGTTTATTTTATTTAGAAATAAATTTAGCTGAAAATGTGAATCAACTAGGATTCGAATTTGGGACTTCAAGTACCAACCACCAAACCTTTTGCCACTTGCTCTAGAAATAATCGGTAAGTACTAAATTTTTTTGTCCATAACATGCAACAAGGGTGCATTAATAATTGTTTAGTCCTATATACCTGACGCTACTTAGTGCAAATTATGTTGGGAATATTAAAAAAAAGAATGTTACATGTTTATCATTTTTAAGAATATTTTAAATATCTTAATAAGTTACTCGGATATAGGATAGGAATAACTCCAATATAATATAACGGTATTGGATTAAGTATTACAGCTTAATCTTTTTTAAATAAAATAAAATGAAATTTTAAAAAAGAAAAAAAGAATTTTATTTATTTTTTTTCGAACGTTAGCCTTTTGAAAAACTAAAATATTTTGCATTAAATTAAGCTTTTATTATGCAATTTGTTACTGCACGCATTCAATATTGGGAACCTACTCGACATACCTCAAGATGTACAAATAACAAATTGGCACAGTATTTAATGTACCACTAAAAGGACGACATGATTAGGATGAAAATGGTCGAATATGCACTATAGAATATTTAACAAAATTATATTTATATTTTTGAGTATAAATTCGCATGCGAATATATATTAAATATTAAATTTTCGTTATCATATTCGATAAAAACAGATTAGAGTACGATTAAATAAATTTTTTAGATTCTGATTAGAATTGAATTGGTATTCGTATATTATTTTAATAATATATATGCACACATATGAATGTGAAGTAGAATTAATAATAATAAAACTCAATATTTACATTCGTGTTTATATACTCATATATTATTTAATTATATTTAAGATTTAACAAGCATAGATATAATTTTCATATAAAGCTCATAATAAAATAAACAAAAAACACAATAAATTGTCTTGTTCCTCTATAATATATATATATATATATATATATAGAACTAGGCTAATATACTATTAATAGTACCAAGTAATTGGTGCTACCAAGTTTTTGGCCATTGGATTAAGAGATATGCGGTTAGGATGATGTGGGCCCCCTAGGGTTGAGTGGGTGTGGTTGATTGAATAGTATAATCGAACGGGTGAAAATGATCAAAAGGGTAGATATATCGGCGGAAAACTTGATAGCACCAAGTGCTTTGTGCTATTAATAGCATAGTAGTCAGACTCTCTCTCTCTCTATATATATAATAGTATAGAATTATTATGATATCGAAAGTATAGAGAATTTGATACTTTTAGTTTTTTATTCTTAAATCAAGAATTATATGATTGGGGTGATTACAGTCCTTCTTAGGATTGGATAATACTTCTAGAGATAGTGATTTTTACATAATAGTAATATTAATCTAAAAGTTAGAAATAATTAAAAAAACTAATTTAAAGACTAAAAAATTGAAAGCACTAAGTTCTTTATACTTTTAATAGGATAGTAGCTCTACTTTATTATATATATATAATAATAATAATAAAAGTAAAGTAAGACATTACAGTATAGCGCCAGCCGTAATTGGGGCGTTACTAATTTTCTAATACCCGTATAATACTTTGTCAACCCTTTTGCGCTTTCAAAAATTATTATTACTTATTATTCAAAATGAAACCCACCCGCACCACGACGACCACCGCGTGGACATCCATAAGCGCTTTTGAATCCCTCATCACCGTCATCTTCATCTTTCTCTTCCTCTTCCTCTTCCTCTTCCTTTGTGTGTGTGGTGTATATATATATATATATATATATATATATATGACCAAGTACTTTTTCAACTCCACCATCTCCACTGAAACCGCACCTTTGAGAATCAATCAATAATAATTTTCGCTTTTCGATCGCCTTTGGTTTTACTTTTACTAATACTAATGGAGAAGGTAGAGGTAGAGGTAGAGGTAGAGGGCAGCCGGCCGTCGCCCTCGCCGTCGGCCCACTGCCCCGTCCAGCAGAACGGCAGCCGCTTCTAGGTCGCGAGCTACGAGACCGCCAGCATCCACTAGGGACTGCCGTCCTAGTGGCCTAGGGCGTAATAGAGGTCGCTTTAGCCCGTGTGTTTTATTGAGCCGTGGAGATGGAGATNCAATAAATTGTCTTGTTCCTCTATAATATATATATATATATATATATATAGAACTAGGCTAATATACTATTAATAGCACCAAGTCATTGGTGCTACCAAGTTTTTGACCATTGGATTAAGAGATATGCGGTTAGGATGATATGGACCCTCTAGGGTTGAGTGAGTGGTTGGTTGAATAGTATGATATAACGGATGAAAATGATTAAAAGGGTAGATCTAACAGTGGAAAACTTGGTAGTACCAAGTGCTTCGTACTATTAATAGCATAGTAGCCCGACTATATATATATATATATATGTGTGTGTGTGTGTTCTTTTTATCTTTCTACAAAAAACAATCACACTTTAATTTATATTTTAAATTCAAATTTATAATTATAATTCAAATATATATTAATCAAATTTAAAAAATAATTTGAGTCGTGGATCCAAACCTCTCACATATGAGAAATTTTACTCTCCATGCACCATCTAAACTACGTGCACTACTTTAGAAAAAAAAATCACAATGTATGAAGTAACAAGAGAAATTGTAATAAGATCGAGAAAAGGGGAAGAGGGAGGAATGAAACTGTTAAGCAGTCCCAACCACCAAAATTAGTCCCCTGCGCCCCCGAAGTTCAAGTGGGATGCGCTTGCTACTGTTTACGTATCTTGGCATGGTCTCTCTCTCTCTCTCTCTCTCTCTCCAAACTGACCGTCCCTAAAACAAGTGGCAAAATATTTGATGGTTGGTACTCGAGACCCAAGTTCGAATCTTAGTTGATTCATATTTTTAGCTAAATTTATTTCTAAATAAAATAAATGGAACTCTCTTAAAAAAAAAAAAACAAAAAAAACCATCCATCTCCAACTTGCCTCTGTTGGAGCCCCACTCTAGCTATATATTTGTCCATTGCCAACCCCACGCTTCTCTCATCTACACCTCAATTAAAAACAGGTTTTCGACGAACCTTCTCTCCTGTAATTAATTCACTTGCACGAAACTCGGGCCATATATTATTCCAAAACGGATCTGTACTTCTCCATGCCCTTTCTCTTTCATTTTTCAACCTATTATATCTGTAAGATTAGATTTATTTCCGTCAGATTTATTTTTTAATATTTTATTAATTGAATATAAAAAGTAAGTTTATTTTATTTTCTATTATTGCTATTAGGATTTTTTATTTATGCCTATAAATAGACTGCTGTAAATATATGAAAAATTATCTACTATCGAAATTTAGTGTAAAAATATTTAATAAAGTATTTAGTTTAATTCGCTGTAATATTTTTTTCCATACAACAAGTGGTATCAAAGCAAATCACGCTTTCAACAATATTTATATACATCTCCTCTACTTGGTGGGTTTCATGGTTGGAGCAGAATAGAAGAATTTTTTACCACAAAAAGTTATCGCTGAGACAGTTGCTGGTGAACTTTCGCGCACTTAGAAATATGTGGGGATCTTTATTATGTTTAGTGTTTTTTTTCTCTCTCGCGAAGCCATGATGCTTCACTTTGTTGCTAAATTTATTTTCTTACTGAATAAAGCGGTAACTTACTATCTTTCTCTCTAAAGATAAAAAAAAAAAAACAATATCGATATAGATTTTGATATAAATGTAGATTATTGACATGTTCCGATGTATGTAATCCCTTTGGTAAATCACACACTGGTCGCTGATAGCTGTACTTATTTGAAAGGCGTTCGGACACGCTGCAGCGGATGGGCAGCGGCGTCGAGTCCGGGGCTCGATCCTACTCCGGAGGCGAGTGTCGGGGTTTCGATGCCCGAAGGCAGTTGCGTCGCGCAGCCGCCAATTGCAGTCAGGGATATGCTCAAACGGTTAGGCATTTTGGGGTGAAGGTTTTCAATAACACTCAAGTTGGTGTGGGTGAAGGTGTCAATAGTAGTGGCTACAGATATGAAATGAAAAGTGCCGTAATCGAATTGTTTCCGCAGCAGTTTTTCTTTAAGCAGCAGCGCAGTGCAGCTCTCTGATATTGCCAGTTTTTTTTTTTTTTTTTTTTTGCCTTTTTTTGATTTGACAAATGCTTACTCTTCAACTAAAAAAAAAAAGTTCTACGATTACATTACTTGATCCAAGAGATGTAGTTCTATTTTTTAAGATTTAAGTTAAAAAAAAAACAAATTTAATAAAAAAAAATAAGAGTAATGAAAAAATGAAGTTATAAGATTACAGGAAAAATATTCTTGTCTAGGACTAGCATTGTAAGTATTAATTTCTACATTAAAAATGCTGAATCTTAACCGAAAAAGAATTATAATCCTTTCAATCTAGAAAGAAATCGATCGTGTAAGCCATCCATCCGCATAATGGGTGTTTGTGGAATCACCACAAGATCAATTTATTTTTGATAGATTAAATTTTGCCGTATATAATAGATAGTTGATTTATGTCTGGTCATAATGAAACGGAATGTCACCACCAAGGGTATTTTTGAAAGATTTTCGAACTTGAAATAATATGTAGGATATTTTTATTCTTATAAGCAACAATTTGATTCAAAATTTGTAATATTTCAATAAATATTTATATGTTTTTATTGAAAATATTCTAATTATTGTTATTCAACTCAAGTTGAATAATTATAAAAAGGAGTGTTAGTAAAGAAATAGATTCATTATAAATTTCTAGATGATAGAAATATTAGATTATCTTGATTAGATAAGAAATATTTTCATTTCCATACTTGATGGGAGTCTTTGCCGACCTATCAATAAATATGCTAGTTCATAACAATTTTTTTTATTTAATTATTTAATAAGTCAGTAACAAATTCGTCGTTCCAAATAAAAAATATATAATTTTTTCTGAATATTATAAATTCGAAACTAAATGGTTTAGGCAGCGTTTGGATTGGGGATAAGGGGCCTCCTTTATATCAAAACGTTAATTTTTTATCCGAAAATAGTAGTTCTTGGTTATCTATAATAACCGAATATAACTATTCCCACCAACACCTCCATTTTCTATATATAACTACTCACTATTTTTCTTATTCCATATTATCTATCCAAACGTTATTTTTCTTATCCCCGGAAACAATTCAATTTTCATCCAAACGCTAATTTTCATATCCCCATATTTATACCTATTCCTGTAATAGTTAGTTTTTGCTTATATCCGAACCTAACGCTATCTAAGGATATGGGTGTAAATATAAAGTCTATAATGGTATACATTAAATTTTTCCAGAAAAAAAGAATATGATATATAACAAAAGCATGTTGAGAGAGAGAGAGAGAGAAATTCCATGTGATTGTTCAGCTATATCAATCACCAAAACTAGTCCTCGATCAGAACCACCAACGCTCTAGGGGGGATGCACTCAATAATTACCGTACATACAGGTCCACTCACTTTTGTGAACTCCCACACTCCCTGAAAGTTTACTGTATAATACTTTATCGTAATATAATAGTTATTTAATTATAATAATTTTTAAAAATTATAATAGAAATAGTTTTTATTAATTTGCGATGGAATGAGTGAATGAGAAAAAGATAATCTGATTGGCTTCAGGATACATTGTCCCCAACACAACTTGCCCGTGTTGCGGCCCCACTTCCTTTGTCCGCATGCAACATCCCCCCCTGCGTCTCTCTTTTACGCCTCAAAGAAGCGTATTCGATTAACCTTCTCTTCCATATAGTTCCCTCGTACCAAATTCACCATAATTTCAAAGCCAAAACAGATGATCAATAATACATCAACACTATATATAGATATATATATGTATATATATTTGCTTCAAATCCTCTCACCTCAATCCGATTACGTCGATATAGATATATGTTCCAACGTAATCCGTCCTGCAAATCGCAAACTGCAGATAACATGAGCGCCGATAGCAGTTGTTGCATGGGAAAGGAATTCTCCGAGAAGTCGGAGGTGCTCTGGTGGATGAGCAGCGCCGGCGCGAGTGCAGCGCTCGATCTGAGTGCTCCGGAGTCGAGTGTCGGGGCCGATGCCGAGCACCGGAAGCTCCCGTCGTCACGTTACAAAGGGGTGGTCCCCCAGCCGAACGGCCGGTGGGGCGCCCAGATCTACGATCGGCACTGCCGCGTCTGGCTCGGCACATTCGGCGACGAGGCGGCGGCCGCCCGCGCCCACGACGTCGCCGCATTACGCTTCCGCGGCAGCGATGCCGTCACCAACTTCAAGCCCTTATCGGAACGCGAAGAAGGCCCAACCGCCGAGCTCGCGTTCCTCGCAGCGCATTCGAAAGACGAGATCGTCGACATGCTGCGTAAGCACACTTACCTCGACGAGCTCCGACAAAGCAGGCGCAGGCACGGGCCAAAGGCGATGACGGCGCATTCGAGTAATAATTTGCTAGGGTTTGTGCGAGAGTTTTTGTTCGATAAGGCGGTGACGCCGAGCGACGTCGGGAAGCTGAACCGGCTGGTCATCCCGAAGCAGCACGCGGAAAGGCACTTCGCTCTGAAGAGCGAAGACATCGCCGGAAAGGGGGTGCTGCTAAATTTCGAGGACGGCGACGGGAAGGTGTGGCGGCTCCGGTACTCTTACTGGAAGAGTAGCGAAAGCTACGTGCTGACGAAAGGATGGAGCCGCTTCGTGAAGGAGAAGGGTTTGAAACCCAGGGATGTCGTCGGCTTCTGGAGGTCGTCGAGCGGACTGGAGCAGCAGCTCTACATCGATGTCAAACAGAGGGCTGCGATGCCGGAAGGCGGTCGCATCATGCAGCCGCCGGCTGCAGTCAGGGATGCTCAAATGGTTAGGCTTTTTGGGGTGAACATCTTCAATAATACCCGAGTCGGCGGGGGTGAAGGTCTCGACAGAGGTGGCAACGGCAGCAGCGGCGGCGGCGATGGCGACGGCGACGGATATCATATAAGAAGCAAAGAGATAGAGTTATTTCCGCGGCAGCTTTTCTGTAAGAAGCCTCTATGATATGTTTGCCCTTTTTTGTATATTAATTCTCTCTCTCTCTCCTTTTTTTTTTATTTTTTATTTTTTGCTTTGGTAGATGATGCAAGTGTACATTTTGTTGATGGAGGAGGAGATCAAAGCTATGTCGATTAAAGAGAGATTAATATTGAAGGTATCTCTTGACCTCATAATGGTTTTCGATTTTTAAACGCTCTTTTGATATGTAGTGTATGGCCACTTTAAGTCGAATATTATGTTAGGGAAACGGTTTAATTATAAACATTAATTAACATTGCACGGGGCACATGTAATGGTGTAATTATATTACAGGCGAGTGGGGACTCTGTTGGAGGGGGAAGCAACTTGCAAAGGATGTAATATTGCATGTGTGTTGCTGTAGCTGCTTAAACCTGTCGTACGTGGTTGGTGACCATGACCAATAGTGGATGCCTCAACCGCTGGTATACGATCGATTCTTCCGGTGGTAGGTTCAGCCCTGCATGTGTTGCATGCCTTCTCGATCGAGGACCATTTACAATGTGGATATATATATATATATATATATATATATATATATACAATATATAATATATATAATATATAATATTCTCGTGGATGTCTCTTTCAAAATTTGGATATTTTGCGTAAAGCTTTCATGCAGGTTTTAGTTTTATGCAAGTTAATTTAGACCATTCTTTTTGCATCAGCCCAGCCCTTTCGTGAAGTTTATACATTTGGGGTGTGCTAAAGGGGTTACCGATCATCTGTAATATTAATATTTATATTCAATATTTTCTGGCACATGAAGACAAAATATTTTGATAGGTTGAAGAAGTGAATTTAAATTAAATGAAAGAAAATTAATAATACTTATATTCTCTTTTTCTGTTATTATGTTAAGGAATATAAAATAATTGTTATTTTTCAAAAGCTTTAAATTGTTCTGTCAATTCTTATATTCAAAGCATTATTGTTGCTTTATTACTTTAAGCTATGACTTTAACCGTCAATTCAACTAGGGTGTGTCTACCGTGGGATATATTTGTACTCAAAAGTAAGGACAATTGACGGAAAAGATTATTGGCTTAATTAAAAGAGCCAGCGCATCCTATCCTGTGGCAGGAGATAGGGTTGGACCGAATCACATGTAAAATAGTGTGCTGGTGGGTTAGGTCGAATTATGTTCAATGTAACGAGAGATTGATTGGACTAAATTACAATCAAATCCGTGGGCATTGTGACTGTATGCTGTAAGTGAATTGGTTGTGTATTTCTAATAGTTCGAACTTTTGAAATTAATTGTTGGCGCCGGCAATCTGACAAAGATAACCTAAATAATATTCTTTAGGACATGCATGCGAAGCGTGGATTTTATATTGATCCATGGCAAGCAGCGTAAGTTGCAGTTGTGCAATGAGTAGGGTAAGCCGTAGATCATGAGTTTGCATTCACATCACTAGAACTATTAGATATTTTATGTATTTATAATGATGAATTATAACTATTTAGATGGGGCGGGTTCAATGTGAAAATTTGGGATGGGTTTGGATCGAGCAGGTCCTTGTTCGGAGTTTGAGGCAAGAAAAGTCTTAACAATTTCTCACAAGTCGCACCAAACGAGTGACGTTCAGGTTGGTCCATACCGGGCCACATTCAAGGTGGCTTAATGGGTCACCCACCTACCGCTGGACCAGTCCTACACTCCTATGTTTACGGCCCTATATAGGCAACAGAAGCACGAATATAAAAGAATATATAAAATTATGCCTTTTAAGGTGTCGCCATCTCCACGATATGACACAAAATAAACTATTATTTATTGTACTTTTTTTTTAAAAAAAACCATGTATAAATGCGCTCTAATTCTCGCAATTCTAAATAAAATCTTAGTAGCTAAGAATGCTAATACAATCCAAGATAACATGACCCAGGGCCAGGAGCAATGTGATGTGGTACCTCCAACAAACTATTCATTCACCAATTCTAGTTGCCCAGAAACATACGGCAACAGTACAGTTTCAACTTGCAATGTTGCAATGACACATTTACCCATCAATAAATCCCAAGCATTCCCTGTCCCCCAGCCCCACACCATTAAGTCATTAACCGAACCAGCTTTCAAAAACCAAGTAAAATTAAAAACTAAAAAAAAAGGGAGCATCCATTAATTCTCGGATTATTGTATCCTCCCTCCACCATCTCGTCGCCCGTGAAATATTATTCACAAAAATATGAAGATAGATCCAGGTTTATTTATTAGCGACAAATGTATAATTACGATACAAAAGCTAAAGACGTACAGTCACCACCTGAATAAAACTTTTCCTTGAGAAAAGGAAAATAAGTCGAGCTAATGAGAGAAAAACGAAAGGAGCAGAAAATTTAAAAAAAAAACTTACAGAAGAGCCCTGAACATAGTAAGATATAAGAAACCCGCACAGGAAGGACACAGCTCCAAAGTAAGAGAAGAGGCAAACTGTATTCCTGAATTTAAAACTGAGAATAAATCAGACAAGGAATCATCTCTGCCAACTCAATCTATTGTGAAACTATAAATTGGAAAGAGGAAAAGCGCCATTCAGGGATCAGATCGAAGATAACATATGAAAGCTTGACGAATTCCGTAACAGAATAGAGATGTTCGTAAACGAGATAGCACGACTTCATGTGAAAACCAAACAGCCTGCTTCTAACTGAGCTAAAAGCTTTGAGCAAACGATAAGAGAACGATGACATTTATAAACGATACAAGTAGACTTCAAGCTACAAAAAAGAAATCTCAGGCAAATTGAGAGCTGGAAAATCTTCCGTATGTAGCAATCACAATAACAGATAGTGCATCCCCACAAGGAGAGATTATGGGCTAGCGATAGACAATAGTGCGACTCAATCAACCAATATTATCTGTATATGAATATTGCTTTGATTTTCAAACGTCATGAGTTTTGCAGGGAGCGTCGGTGCAGCGACAAACAGGTCTGCCAGCAGCCTGCCATCCATTGAATCCGCGTTCCAAAATCATGACATTTTTTATGCCAGCATCTTTTGTTTCTGATAAATAATCCAAAAACAATCGCGCACATGATGGTCCCCGGACCTTCAAAGAAACGAGATCATGTTAGTAAAGACCCAAAAAGAAAAAGGAAAACAAACAAACAAACAAGTTGAGCGACAGATTTAAGATAACTTAGAGATAATGAGGGAATTTAATAGATAGTCTGCCCCAACCAGGGATAACTTGACTAGTTTTTGGTAAGTGCAGTATCTTTTGTCGTGCACATCATTAGTCAAATAGTCATCATAACCGTCCTTTTCTGAAGTTGAATAAGGATCAAGTAAAGGATCGTCAATGTCCAAGCCTTTTCCTGCTAATATTGGTTGGACAAGCTAGAAGCAAATCGAGAAGCTATCATGAAAATTTGACAGAATATTACAATCGATTGCTTAATCGGCGGCTCCTTATTCTAAAGTTTAGAGCTTTATTCTGGGCTAAAGATAAACGAAGCAAAAATCGGATGGAAAACTTATATTAGCAAATTTTTCATTCTACTCATAACCCAAGTCGGCAGCTTGTAAAACGAAAGGAATTAGCGAGATGTAGATTTCAATACAAAAGTTTTGCAGTACGAGCCTACTGCGTAAAGAGATCAGCCAATAAGCGACCATTTCTATCTTCTCTCCACAGTAATATAAACAGCTCTTCCCAAAGTAGACGTTCAACCCACAAAACCGCTCAAAAATCAACAAACATTACCAGAAACATACCTTCTAAGAACTAAAAAGTAAAAGTGAAGGGTAAATAGTTCATTCATCAAATTTGCTTTTGAAATAAGACTTATTTTTGCACTGATAATGGTTATTTTCATACTACGATATTAATCTGTTAATGACAATAAATATTCTATCAACTCATCTCGAATGTGAAGCAATAGTATGTTGATTTTTGAGATACAGGGATGTCCCTCGCCATTTTGAACCTAACAGATTGTGAAAAAATGTCAATGACTCCTAACGCTTCTCAGAAAACATAAATAAATCCTCGACATTTGCGCAGGTACTCGCAATGTTGTAGTCTTCTACCAAGTGACAACTACTAACAAGCATGGATGCTTAAACAAATAATTCTTCAAATCACTAGATAGCATCAAATTCATTATATTGCAAATTTAGAGCATAAACAACATATAATCGAGAGGAAAACTCTTGAGTCCCAATTCAGAAGAAGCCTAGAAACAAAGGCATCGGAGGAATCGGAAACGAACCTTGCTGAGGGCGCAGTGGAAGACGAGGGTGTCCCTGCCCCGCACGGATCGGAGGAGATCGGGGAGCCTCTCGGAGAAGGTGTCGCTGGGGAAGTGGAGCGACCCCGCGATGTGCGCATCGTAGCTCCTCTCCTCATCCCTTTGTTGGCACAGCACATCTCACACGAGCAAATCAACAAACACATGGTCGACAAACAAAAAATTAACCCGAAGGGGACATCACAATTGTACATACATATATATACCTGACATCGATGATGGCGATCTTGGGGTTGCGGGTGATGGAGATGAGCTGCGAGGGCGTGATGTAGGAGAGGCTCCTCGCCATGTTTCCTCGCTTTTACCAACCCTCTCGCCTCCCCCACGCTATACAAAGTCCCCTCTCTCTCACATTTAGATGGGCCGGGTTCGGATTACATTTATATTGGTCGGCCCGGCCCGGCCCAAACCTAGCCCAGTCCATGACATGGAGGCTTTGGGCTCGACTGATTAGATCAAACTGGGCCTGGGTTAAATCCGTGCATTTTCGGAAATATATTTTGAACTATTTTTGTGTGTCACAGACACACTAGATTGAATCGGATATAATAAGACGAGAAAGTATTAATTGCAAAGAAAGAGTGTCTATCAAGTTTCTTTGGCATTTCGAATAAAAGAATTGTATAATTTAAAAAATAGCTAATTCAATTGCCACACTAAAAAGAAACCATCAAAGTCATATCAGCCAATTTATTGTGAATTGATTTTTTTGCACGTATCTCTAATAGATGATGTGATAGATGAATAAAGGACAAAGTTACGAAAGCAAACACCACATGCTTGTGACTACGTCGCGAATTGCAACATTCATTACACTTAAGAGCTCTCTTGTATTATTATTTTATTTTCTTCTCAACAACAGCAAAATAAGAGACGCCAACACCATTGCACCACACCTTCACCATCATCATACAATTATAATTAAAAAATAAAAAAAAAAGCACAGACGCGCACACAAAAACGCCTCAACTACAAACA
Source organism: Ananas comosus (assembly GCF_001540865.1). NCBI lineage: Eukaryota > Viridiplantae > Streptophyta > Magnoliopsida > Poales > Bromeliaceae > Ananas > Ananas comosus. The sequence continues at coordinate 14,270,639 of NC_033623.1, read as the reverse complement.
CAGAGTAGAAGGGCTGCTAATAATACTCGATCATCAAATAGTAAATAATAGAAGAAGTAGATCATCTCAAGAAATCAACACTCAGATGAAGTGAAAACCGTTTTTTTGTCCTTGCCCTGCTTGACCTGATCCATATGTGGCAAGCAAACTTAGCACTCAGGAGTCAGGGAACGGTCCCTCTTATAATCCTGACAATAGTTGTAGACCATGTAATTATTCTGGGCCCACTGCATTGCTGTGAACTGCTGAGGGCTGAGCCCGGAGCCGGCGGGCGAGGCCGGGACAGGGCGGCAGCTCTCGGGGGCGAACGCGGTGCAGCCGCCGATCATGAACCCGGTGAAATGCGCGACGAACGGCTGGTACCGGTAGTCGGCTCGGTACCGGCCGTCGTCGGTGGCCCACGACGACGCGTCCCAGATGGACCCGTAGACCCACATGGGCCGGTCCGGGAACAAGGCCTCGCTCTTCCTCTCGTACCTTCTGATTGGAACATCATCCACAAAGAATCTGCATTGATGGAAAATAAAGGTCGCAGGTTTTAGCCCTTTGCCTAATTAATTAATATTTAATTAAATTTGTTTCTTCTCTCCCCCAAGAAAAAAAAAAGAGATGAACAACAAGGCTTTGAATTTGGGCTCAATTTGAATGCTCGCGAATTTTGTTATTTTCTAGAGAATAGTGTTTATGTTTTTAATTAAGTATTTGGATTTCTTTCCCAGAGTACCGAAATATATACAAAAAAATTATCTTTAAATACTGTAAATTTGTTTTCAAATTTTATTAATTTTGGGATAATTAACAGTAATATAATGATCAAATGTCTCGAATACCTCTATATATATGTTTACACTTAAAAAACAAATAGACGAATATCAATTTTTTAAGGAGCATCGACCGTTATGAACAATAGATTAGTTATAGAATATTATAGAATTTGAAGCCGGGTACTTAACTGGAAGAAATTAAGTTCATATAGTTTTTATATATATAATATATATTTATATTGTTTTTAAAGTTTCTCTGATTAAGTGTAATCGGGGTAACGTTAGTAGGATGTGACATATATTTTTGACAAAATAAAATCTTGGTCTTTAGGTGTAAAAATTAGTCAGATTTCGAAGTTTGAAATTGCACCGACAAGGGTCCTACCTAGGGCTATTAAACGGGCATGACATTTACAAAATTTTCCAAGGGATCGGATCAATTGCTTGACCCAAATGGATATTTAACCCGCGAGTTGGACCATTTTGCACGCCCGATCCAACCACTTAGGATGTTCCATCATCATAAACTATAATTTAGTATAAGATTCCATTGAAATCAAATTTTTTTGACACAGTTATTTTATAAAAAATTTGTAACATCTAATTAAACATTTTCAGGCTATCAAATTATTCTCTATATTTCTTGATATAATATGATTAGTTTAGATTATATTATAAGAAAAAACTATTTCGAGAAGGAGATGGGTGTCGTAAAAGTCGCGCTAATTTCATGCATGTCTAATAATTGACCCTCGTGGACCCTCGTGGGCCATGGCTTTTACAGTTGACGGTGAGCGTTACTTAAAATAAAAATGACCTTATTCTCTATTGTCCTGTTACTATATGGTGTTACTTCAAATGGATACATTGACACGACTTGAATATATTACGCACACTTTCTTTAAAGTGTCCCCGAAACTTTTATCTTATAACCAACCGTCTCTATCATAAATAAGGTAAAGAACTTATTGGTTGGTGCTCGAACTTTTCAAATTTGAATCCTAAAGAACTTTATCTTATAAAAATTAGATATTATTGTTGCGTTAATCATCGAAGAAAAGAGAATAATTAGTCTTTGTTATCTTGGCCTTAATTTGTTTTCTTAAATATGTACTAGTAGTAAGAGTGGCTATACACAGCATGTCACTTACATGATCTCATCAGGGTTCCACAGTATGGCATAGCGGTGGAAGTCCGCGGTCGGGTCGAACCAGAGGTGGAACCTCACCTCCCTTCCGATGATCCGCCCGTCACCACTCCCCCTCACGTACACATTCGTCTGCAACGTATACGGCTCGCCCGGTATCGTGCCCAGGAACTCCATGTCCACTTCATCATGGTCACCCGGGTGCGCCTCATTGTTCGAGAGCTACGAGCACACACGCCCCAAAAATCAAATAAAATTAACAGAGATTTTACAAATTCGCTCCGAATTTCGTAGTGGCTAAACTATTCTTACATAGAAAGCCGTGTTGACACCAGCAGTGTAGCCAGCTTGTAGCTTGACCGACGCGGCAAAATATCCGTTTCGATACGGGCGTATCGATTTAAACCCGCTTCCTAGTACACAGATCTAGTGAGTTAGTAATGCACCGACGTAAAGTTTATACAAGATAATGGTAATTTCAATGATTAAAACCTGAGGAGCGATCAAGCCAAATTGTAAGAGAAGATTGGTCTTGAGAAACAGATTGGTGTTGAGGGCCCCAAAGGTTATTGTAACCTTTGTAGAACTCTATAGGCCTGAACCTGGAGCTTGGGTAATACCCAGGAGAGGGTTGTGCATTAATAAAGGGAAAGAAGAAGAAGAAGAAGAAGAAGAGAAAGAGGGAGAAGGAGAAGAGGAGACGAGACATTTTGGTGAGGATAAAGCAAAGGGATTGTTCAAACTTAATAGGGGAGGCCAAAAGGAGTGGGGGCCGGAGTAATGTGCAGTAGTAGTGGGGGTGGTGTATGGGTGTTGGGGGGGTTTGCATGTGGTATAAATAGCTAGAGGGGGAGTGTTTGGTCCCATCACAAAGAGGATAAATAGTAACTGATGAGGAAGTTGATGGAAGTTAGAGAAGGAGCCAAGCTGTGCTATGTAGGCTCTATGAGCCACAAAAAATGGGGGTGTTATAGTGATGTAGAAAAGAGGCAGAGACCAAGAACAATATTTATAACTTGTAGTGCTTAAACAAGCAACAATTAATGGCCTTTACTTTGGATTCTGATAGTGAAAATTACCCACACTATTAAAATTTAGGGATCTGTGATTGATCTGGGGAGGGAGTTGGGAGGTTCTCATCAGGAAATAGTGTGGGTGTGTAGCAAGTAGAAGTGTACGTAGAACCAACCACTTCCATTATTTCTGATTGCTTGTTGAAGCTTGATTGTTAGAGGAGTCATTATTTTAGAGGAAATTGGCCTTTATTAAGAGGGTTGAAGTTAATTAATTGCTAGGAATGATGATATGATTAATTCCAAAGATGTAACGTTAGTTGCTAGGAATGAAATGACCACCGAGATGTAACATGGACCTTATCTGGTTAGGTTATGATGCTCTGAAATTTTTCTGTTTTGAGCACTATGATAAAGACCTTAAATGAGCGCGCCAAAAATAAATTCACCTCGCTGTCTATCTATCTATCTATCTATCTGGTTTTGGCTGTCTGTCTGTCTATCTGTCTAACTATCAAACAATCTAGTTGACCCTTCAGTCAACAAAGGCATCTAATCTATTCCCCTTTTTCATTATTAAGCAGGTTATTATTTAAGCGTATTATTACCTTACTGTATGTATGATGAATAGCTAATTAATGTCGCTCAAAAAAAAAAAAATCTCGTATGAATTACAATCCATGATATACAGATACTGGTCAAATATCGAGTCACACTTTTGGTCAACTTTGGTGCTTGGATTGATCAGCTTAATTTAATAATGTTGATCAAGCCGATATTTACGGCGATCATTGGCAATGGGAATTAGGCGGAAACAGTTTGGACTAATAAGGTGTATAGGCCCCATTAAAGCATCACTTTGACTAATAAGCAGATTCTTGTGCGAACTTCATTTAGTAAGTATAGTTTCTGAGTTTCTCATTATATTATACTTTAGTTTTCAACCAGTTACTATTTACAATTCGGAATAGAAATTTGGGAACTAAACTTTGTAGTTTTCGACCACATGAATCTGCTAAGAAAACTCGTTGTGAGGGACTGAGGGGGCAACACTTTTCCCTAATACTTATTACAATTTTTTAATCATAGCACAAAAAAACTAAATGTACGGTCAAAAAAACTAAATAGCACAAAATGTATAGTGCAATGATTGGTGCAAGTAATTAAATGCTGGCACCTTCCGTGTAGGAATTCTACTAAATCCATATAATCTGGGACAGTTCATCAGATCCGTACCCAAATACATGTGCAACAGCAGCTTGATACTTACGTGTTAATGTTGATTCATTTGGTTGTATCTTCCGGAATGTTTAATAGATGGTATTAATTGTCACCTTATTAAGGCTGACTGTCCCTAATATAAGTGATAAAAAGTTTAGTGGTTGATACTTAAGATTTTAAGTTTGAAATCTAATTATTTTACATTTTCAGATAAGTTTATTATTTAGAAAAATAAATTAAAAAATTGTCTCTTGTTAAGGTGAGAGAGTAGGAATTTATTTGCTCTCATGTGCAAATTTGATTGGTTCTCAATCCGCAGATAAATGAGATGCATTCTGATTTTTACCGCAAAAAACTTTGTTTATATTCCTCTAGTCTAATTAATAAATATATAAAATAATATTGCATTTTTTGAAATGTACTCTTAAAATACTGTTGATAAGTTAGCTTTATAATATAACAGTTACTTATATGTGGTTAAGATTTCATACCTAGTGTCATATTTAATTATCACATTTGAAATATGACTCATGCATCATTTGCGGTTAGAAATTCTTATCAAACATCTCTATAACTTAATTAGATTGAATTTTAAGCCATCCTACTACATCATACGTAAAAATAAACTCTTCTATTTGTTATAAATGAAACCGCATTTGCACATCTTTATAATCTCCTATCAGTGTGAGTGGCTGCATGATTTTTTTGATCTTAATCATGCATGCATGTAAGTAGAAATGAATGTTAAAACTATTTTGGATCTGTTTTTTCACAAATAAAAATAACCATTATCTTACATTCATACAAATTGGAAGATTCCTTTAGCAGTAATTGCCCATTAGTACTCCCAAAGAATAGATGTTCTAACAACTCTTCCCTGTGGCATCAAACCGGACGTTCTTCATTCACACATAGTCCTTGCATGGTTCAGGATTTCAGAGGCAGTTGGTGCGTCATTATTCCTATCCCTCTTTCTTCCATTTATTTTTATTATTTCACTTATTTTTATTAAATTAATTCAGCTGAAAATATGAAGCAATTAAATTTTAAACTTAAGACTTCGGCTACCAGGGCTATCAATGAGCCGAACACGAGCAAGTTGGGACTTGCTTGTGTACGCTTATTTATTATGGCTTCGTTTGATTCGAGTATAAGTGAGAAGTGCATATTCCAAGAATAGGTATAAGTTCAAGTATAAGTGTGGGATAGGTCAATTTTGTATTTGAATGAAAATTGAGTTGTTTTTAAGAATAAGAAAAATAACGTTTAGATAGATAAGATGGAATAAGAAGAATAGTGGGTAATTATAAATAAAAAATAATAATATTGTCCTTTATATTATATTTAAATTTAAAATTTAAAATTTTAATTTTAATTTTAAAATTTATATATAATTTTAAATTTTAAATTTTAAATCTCAAATTTGAAAATTCAAAGTTTTAAACTTTAAATTTAAATTTAAAATTAAAAATCTAAAAATTAAAAATTAAAAATTAAAAAAATTTAAATTTTAAAATTTAAATTTAAAAAATTAAAAATTAAAAATTAAAATTTAAAATTTAAAATTTAAAGTTATATGGGGCACCAAGCCACCAACTCATCAGGGCCTTCGTGCATAGACATTAAGCTCCATTTCGAACTTATTTTCAGCCGAACACGAACACACTCACAAACGACGAGCTACATTTCTAGTCCTACCGGGCACCAACTAATCAAGCCCTTCATACGCATGTATATTAAGCTCCATTTGTTTCGATTATGGAGCATGGACTCAGTTTGCCGCGTTTCCTGCTCGGAGCACGGTTCGCACGTGCGAACGTGGCTGGTTGATCCATCCCCCTCACGTCACGTGCTCGGCATGTGAGTTTCGGTGCCACGTAAAAGGAACGTCCCAACGGTTTGTTGTGTACCGGAATATTATTTTGTGAAAAGGAAACCACCAAAATATGCATGATTAATTATATGCAATCATGTGACCTCAATTGGACTCGTACTGTTACCTTTTAGATCTTTCCGGGCCATGTATCGTGTTTTCGCTTTTGGTTACAGTGATTTTTAATAACAAAAATTTTTTTTTTTTTGAGAGATAGGTAGTATATTACACGTTTCGTTTTTTTCTATTTAGAAATAAATATTAGGATTCGAATTTGAAACCTCAGATATTAACTATCAAATTCTTTGCCACTTGCGCTAGAAACGATCGGTACGTAATAACAAAAATTATTGATAGAGAAATAATAACAATTTAGTGGTAGTATAATATTTGTTGAAAAAAATAGGATTCTGAAGCAGGGGAGCAGAGAAAGGATGTTTTAAGTTTATAAAACAGAAGCTTCAATTTCGCGTTCTTGATTCTACTGCAGGAAAAAAAAAATCGTGTTGAAATTAGTTGAGTATAATGTATTTTTGAATCGTTCTAATCATTTTTTTTTCTCAAATAACTCTATAGGGCACGTTTGATTTAAAGTAAAAAATGGAATTGAGAGTCTCAGTAGATAGGAATTGAAAACGAAATAATAAAACCTCCAATATGTTTGATTCAGAATAACAATCGGAATCGGTATAGTTGATTCATACTTTCAATATTTAAAAAGTTTTGATTATTAAAATAAAATATAAATAAAATATAAAGTATAAAAATAATTTAAAATTAAAATTGCGCATCAAAATATAAAATTAAATTTATAATTTAAATTCAAACTAAAAGTTAAATATTGAAAATTTACATCAAAATATTAAAATGATAAGCCAAAATTTTTAAATGTAATTTTTAAAAATTTAAAATTGAGAGGACAATTCAAAATATAAAACTAATTTCTGATTTGATTCAAATTCAGACTTATAATTAAATTCAAATTTAAATTTATAGATCAAATTCAAAATGTTTGATGGAATTTATATTTTAATTTGATTTCTAAATCAAAATCTATAATTAAATATTTAGTTTCTAAATTTAAATTTAAATTTTAATTAAAAATTAAAGTCACAAAATGAAATTAAATTTTAATTAAAAAGATAAAATATATATATTTTTTTGAGAAAGAGGTAGCGAGTTATCTGCTTCATTCATTAAGCGAGATGAACTTAGCGTACATGATGAAAGCAGCTAGGGCCTCCTTATAAAAGCAAGAAAAATATATCAAAAAAAGCTAAAAAACGTGGCGAAGAGACAAAACAGTAAAACAGGGAGAGAAAACTAGAAAGCTAGGTAGGGGGGAGAGAAGGAAGAGAGCGATCATGGGGAAGAGTCCAAACGCAGGAAGAACAGTGAGGGGTCAGAGGGACTCGGCCCATGCTTTTGTCAAGGTAGTGACTCGTTCAAGGGCCCGGGTGGCATTGGAAAGATACTCGCGGAAGATAGTGTTATTACGCTCCGTCCAGACAACCCACAGTCAGCCACCAAGATGAAGAGATAGGTGGAAAGCGGGTCGAACCGAAACCTCGTTCCACCAGGATTGCCACCAGATTGCCACCAAAATATAAAATATAATTGAGATATTTTCGTAAAGTGTATTCTTTCCTTTTAGGCCAAATTGAAAAAAAAAAGGGGGATTAGAGGATTCAATCATCCATAAATTAGAATCAGAATGAAAATTCCGCATATCAAATACTTACAAAATTTGCCAATTCCGAATTTGATTTCTGGGTGAAAAAACGACCAACCAAACACGCCTGGAGTATGATCTAACGAATTCTAAAGGAGAAAGCATTAAATAGTAATTTAATCAACCTCATTATGATATAAATATTTATGATAGTCTAATAGAATGAAACAGAGAAATCTGGGAGTTTGCACCCCTAACTTGAATGAAAAAAAAAGAAAAGATAAATAGAAGAAAAAGGTTTTATTTAATAGCTAGATCTATTTTGAGAAATGATTCAACCTACAATTAAGAAAAAGAAACTATGCTATTATTAATTCGTACAGATGATCTCACTATCTACTGAATATTAGCCCTAATTTGAGCTTAAAAAGAGTTTTATTACTTTTGGTTGTTACAACCTACCTCTACTCCAAAGTCCAAAAGATAAGAGCTCAACTACCAAATTTATTGTCATTTCCCTATTTTAAAAAAAAACCCATAAAAAGTACATTTGATTGATATTGTGTCTATGTATATACCATTTATTTCTCTTCAAATATATATATATAGAGAGAGAGAGAGTATTTTTTAAAAAAAAATAATTAGTGCGAAAGTAATATAAGGTTTTTATCACCCTTCCCTAACAAAATGAAGCTCAACACCAACCGTCCCTAAAACAAATGGCAAAAGACTTGGTGGTTGGTATCCGAGATCCAAGTTCGAATCCTAGTTGATTCACATTTCTAGCGAAGTTTATTTTTAAGTGAAATAAATGAAGCGGATAGCGTGCTACCTATCTTTAAAAAAAAAAAAAAAACAAAATGAAGCTCAACCATATAATAAAATTTGAATGCTCAATCTAAACAGTCCAGTACTTTAAGCCTTTAATGAGAAATTTTATCGAAAAATATCAATTACATAACAAATTAAATATTTTATTGACTAAGATCAATCTTGCTATAATAAGTTCATGCAACTTTATGAACTACCCCCACAACCCTGTCCTTTTTTTCAATAAAAAACATGAAGGGTCTCCACTACCCATTTTGCAATCATACACATTGAGAAGCATTGGACCTAGTGATAGATTTATTAAATCTTTCAAACTGTTTCCTCTTAAAAAAAAAAAGCCCATGCAATTAAAACCATCCACACATGCAAAGGAATAGATAAGGAAAGTGATAACCCAATCCCCATTTAATTTTTTTTATATAAATCAATTAATTTTATACTTATTTTTCTATAGTCTATACACACACCAAATTCCATCTCTACGTGGACATATATGCACACTCATGAACATAAGGCCATTGTTCAAAACAGGACAAAAAATGTTATAACATAATTAAAAAAAGATTAAACTTAATAATGTGCACATGGTTTTTTTTTTCCGCAAAAGGGTTATTGAATCGTCATCTACAGGTCCCGTGACAGGGGAGTGTTCGTTGGATTTTGGCTTCTTTGGCCGACAATAAAAAGAAAAGAATATTTGTTAAAAGTAAAAGATCTTCAATGGAAGGGTAGGTTGATGGAGAAATTCAAGTAACGATTCATTTAATGCATTGTGATGAAATCAAATTTTTATTTTTTATTTTTATTTTTAAAAAAGTTGGTGGGTTTGCTTGTCTAATATGGAGGCAGTGGTTTGACCAAAATTTTGACACTGTAAAGTATTTGACATTTGATTGTTATTTCTATTGTTTACTTCTAATTAAGATCAGCTTTAGCAACTTGGTGAATTGTTTAAGATCACTTTGACCAAATCAATATAATCTGGTTTATCCATAATAATTTTTATTTTATTTACTTTAGATAGAAGATTAAGTGTGTGCTACTAGCTTCATTTATTAAGTAAAATAAATTTAGCTATAAAAATAAAACAGTTAAGGCCTGAGAAAGAGCAAAACAGTCACAAAGTACAAAAGAAAAAAAAGCAAAAGTTACAGTAAAATGGCAGCAAAAAAGTAAAAAAAAAAAAGTAAAAAAACAAACAAAAGTTACAGCAAAGTTACAATTAGGGGACGTTTGGATTAACGAATTTATAGATCCAACGTAAGTCAAGTGCAGTGGTGTTTGAGTTTTTCTTTGGGAAAACTTCAAAAACCCCCCCTGTGGTTTCGTGCATTCTCACTTTGCTACCCTGTGGTTTAAAACGTATCATTTTGCCCCCCTGTGGTTTCGTTTTTATCTTTTTGTTATCAATTTTATTATTATTTTTTTTAAAAATCAGTGACAAAGTTAAAATTAAAGGATACTAAAGTGACTATTCGATAAATATAGATGGTTATCTGAAGTTTTTTGTATATAATTTAACGAAATATTAACGAAAAAGCTTCCGAAAAGATAAAAATGAAACCACAGGGGGGTAAATTGATACGTTTTAAAACACAGGTAGCAAAGTGAGAATGCACGAAACCACAGGGGGTTTTTTGAAGTTTTCCCTTTTTCTAAAGTGTGATTATTTTTCTGTTATTTGTTTTAACGCAACTCGTACAGACTAAAAATTAAATTTAATTATTTCTTCTGTTTGTTTTGATGTAACTTGGTACTGATAAAATTAGTTTTTTGAATTCCGTTGTTTATTTTGATATAACTAAGTGGGTCCTGTTATCTCCTAAATATAATTGTAAATTTAGCACTATAAATTTTAACCTATTATATAATTAAATTTTTTTTTATTATTTAAAGTTAATTCTAATTTATTATAAATAAGATAATTCTAACCCATTATAAAGGAAGTAGAGTTTAGGTTTTACTATTTAATAAATTTTTTAGAGGAGGTTGAGTGTGGTGGAAGTCGAGTTCGGCACTTTAAAGGAAGAAGTCGGGAATATGTGAAGTGGAGGTTTAACGTAACTTGAGTTACATTATATTATTGACTTACATCAGAACAAATAACAAAAGTGATGGAACTTGAGTTCCATCACCCGACTTACACCAAAACAAACGGACCTTTAGCGACAAATAAGAAAGAATTTGATGGTTGATATTGAAGATTTTAAATTCAAAGGCTAATTATTTTATGTTTTCAACTGAATTATATTACAAGTGTTCTTAAGGCGTGATTTTCTCCATTCAGTATATTGGGGATTTGCCTACTGAAAGAGTGTACATGTACACTATTTTGGTACAAAACCAAATCAGATAGCCAAAAGAGGGGATTGTTTCCAAACTTAGGCCAAACAGGGAGATTAGATAGTGAAATTGAATACCAAGACCATTTCTTATCATCTATATTCCTTTTCAAGTCACAATTGCGTACATGTCAAGTTATAGTGCAAAACCACACAAACAGAGAATGATTGCCTGATATTAGGCCATAACGTCCAGTAATGGATTCGATTTACTTCATCCGATAACCATTTAACAAACTGATTACTAGCATATCAGTGTAGCATAAAATGTCAAGGCCGTAGGTGGTTCTGGTCTGAAAAAATTACCATCGCTATAAATATCAAAATTTTGGTGAATAACGATAAGTCGATAAGTACCTTTTGGCATTAATTAAAATATTGTATTATTTTCTAAGGTGGATAGAAAATGGATGTAAAGTTATAAATCTTAAACTCTATGCCAAATGAGTCGGATGAATGCTATGTGGAGGTGCGTGCTTGCATCATATCCAAACTAAGCAAAGCCCCCATTATTGGGCTAGGATTCGGTACCTTTGCACTCTAAGATCTATGAGGCTATATTTATTTGCGCACTCTCATGAATGAACATTAGAAATTCCTCAGCTTATGTCTTACATATCCTTCTATAATTAAAACAATGGGCCCTCATCTTGATTAAGTATTATTGCAAAGAGAATTGTCTAATGGGAACATGCCAAAGAGGAGTAGTGTGGGTTATTGATGGGGCCCGAAGAGTAGGAGGATGAAGCTTTTCAGGGGTTTGTCGGCTGCGAAGGAGGAGCAATTGTTCTTAATAGTTTTCGTTTTCGAACAAAAAATTTACGAAGGAAAAAAAAAAAAAATGATGAAATGGACGGAAATTAATTTTCCAATCAGAAATATTTGTAATTTTCTTTTAAGGAAATGAAACATGCCATGGACTTTTTGTTCCGAGCGCATTAATTTGTGTCCCCTCATAATTTGTACGGCCGCATACAAAGAGAGTAGGGAGAACAACCTCAACAACTTTGCCTCTTCCCATTGAATGAGCTTCAGGAAATGCCTTTACTTGCTGTTCCATGGGGGGGCTACCCTACCGACAATTTAAAGACCCTTCAGGCTTGTGCCATGAAAAAGAGAATATCTTCTATGCATGGGTAATTCTACGCCGTAATCGATATTCAGATCAGATTTCAGTATCTAAATATGTCATAGTATGATTGATTTATCGCATTAATGAAGAAGTTGATCGTTTTGGAGATGGGCGTGTTCTCTATTAGCAATAATGTGAGCACTCAAAGGATGGTAGAGGTGTCGATTCTACATGCAGCAATTTTGTGATGCGACCGACTGTCCTTAACGCAATTGGCAAAAAATTTGATGGTTGATATTCGAGATTCCAAGTTCGAATCTTAATTGATTAAATTTTCAGCTAAATTTATTTATAAAAAAAATAAACGAAGTAGGTAACATGTTTGCCACCTTTTTCTAAAAAAAATAATAATAATTTTGTGATGTGAAGTAACATCTGCCATATGTTGGGGTTGGCATAGTTCACCAAGCATTTTTTGTAGAACAAAATTTTACTACTTTTGTAACAAAATTTCTAATTTTATTATTTAAAATTACTAGAGCATAATTTTGTTAATATGAAATTTATTGAGTTGCAACTAATTTTTTAGACCACATTGAAAATTCGCACATCCCATGAATGACAAAGAATTGACTGCAAAATTCACTGCCATTCCTTTTAACTTAACTGAGAAAACTTACAACTGGATCTAATCACATAAATACGATCAATGAGAGGTCAATCTGATAGAAAATGACACCGAAGAGAAAGCTAGAAGATCCGCAGCGTGGAAAATTGGGCTGTTATGGGCTTGGGCCAGCTCTTGGGCGTTCTTAGCCCGGTAAACGTAGTTCACCACGTCATACCGGGTGAACCGTAGCTAAACCGCTCCTTTAAAAATTAAACCGAACCCATCGGTTCGAACCGGCTTTTCATTAATGGGCTACATGGGCCTTTGGGCTACATGGGCCGTCGACCCTCTGCGGTTTCACCGTCACGTGGTCCCCACGCGTGTCCCTTCCCCGAATAAGCTTTCGGAATTAAATTCTCGTCAATTCGTCGTCTCTATCCGCCCCCCTCGCCGGTTTCTTCCCCACGAATTCGAGGAAAAGAAGAAGAAGAAAAAAACCTAGTCCCTCGCCGCGCTAAAGGTATTTAAAAAAAATATCCCTATTTTTTTTTTATCGAAAACAAATATTCTGATTTCGTAGCATTCGGATCATTCATGTTTCGAGCTGAATAATGGGAAGAATTTTTTTTGTTTTTGTTTTTGTTGTTTTTTTTTTTTTGTTTTAATGTCGATTTAGTGTTTAGTTTTTGAGATGGGTTTAGTTTTTATGGAACTGATGTTCTTGGATATGTTCTGAGTTTGTTTTGTGAGGGATTTTTGAATTCTTTTGGGTACTTCATGGGAATTATTTGAAATCAAGATTAGGAATGGTGCATTTAATGTGTTAATTAATAATTAATGCTTTATTTTCGTCATTTTGAATCCTTGGTGGGAATAGAAGTGTGCCAAACAAAAAGAAAGTGTCATAGTTTTTGTTTATAATTATATGGTGTGCCACTGCAAGATTGTTAGATATGCAAATATTGGTGTGAAACCCTAGGTGGTGACAGGAGAATTTACTCTGAATTGATTTAATCTTCTGGTATAACAGCAATTTTATGAATTTAATATCTGAATGCAGGTTAGATGTTTACTTGTTATCGTCGTGGTTAATTTTTCTGAATGAATCGTGATAATTTTCTCGATCTCCTCGATCTTGATTGATCGCTGGATAAGTTTTCATTATGCATGTAAATGTCTGGAAGCCAAAGCCAAAGGAATCGAAGATTCGTGGTGAGAGAGAAGACTCTGATTTTCATTTAATATTTAACATTTTCCTCTTGTAACATTTTCCTCTTGTTTGTATGTTTTTGTAATTTATTTATCGTCATACCCAAAAAGTCGATGTTTTTACGAGTAGTCGAATATATGTAAGATATGTCTTATGATATGCTCAAATAGCTCAGTGTTTCGTGCTGATTCTGATTGTACAGGAAGAGGAATGTTATACTATGTGTTCGTTCGAGGCAAGAAAACCGACCTTATATGTTTGTAAGGTGGCTATTTCGTCCTGCTAAATGGCTGATCTTGTTGAAGGGGCTTTCTCTTAGCTTTTATGGGGTAGGTGCTTTTTATGAGCGAATAAAGGAGGCGCTAACATTTGCTGCATGATTCATTTTCTCGTAAGAAGTAGAAGTATATCTGTGCTATTTTGCTACTATTTTTGTTTCCTTTTTCTTAAAAAAAATTTATGTTGTGGTTTATGTGTCTATTCAGGAGTTGTTTACATGTGTTTCACCTCTCATCTTTTCACCACTGTACAGAACAGTTGTTGTCTTGGAGGTTTAGCAAAACAAAAGTCGGTTCCTAATAGATCTCTGAGAATAGGCCAGAGGAGTTCAATTGCGCAATCATCCAAAAGCAAGAGACGGCGATGGTCATCCAGACCAGAGGAGATGGAAAATAACACTAGCATACCCCACTCACTCCAGGCACACGTGTCTTCAGGTCCTGCTACTGCTAATGAGGACGCAACGATTTCGGAGGAAAATGGGAACAGTTCATCATTTGTGAATCAAGGTCTGGGTCTTCCTAGTTTGTGTTTGGTGTTTGTAGTGCAGTATGGATAAATAAAGATCTGAAGAAATATTGACTTGCTGCTACGCTGCTCGGCTATACCTTTGGTTGTAATCTTTGTTGCATCTGCATGATTTGGACTTCATTAAATTGACAATCAAAGAGAAGACACCTCTTATTGCCAAGTAGAATTATACACCAAATCCTCTAATACATGTGCTTTTCGGTTAGTAGAGTGTGTGAAAATCCTATGATAATTATTTATTTTTGAGACTACAGCAGTTTATTATTACTCTTCAGTGCAGGTTTTTCCGAGAGTTTCTGACCAATCTAACCGTTAGATTTTCTCGTTTAGTGCTTTGCCAGAAGTGTTTTATTGTTTCCGTAGTTTGAATAATTTCTCCAGGCAAACTAAATCGTGAGTACTTTTTACACCTGGAACTTTGGTTTTGTTTATATTATTTTAATAACTTTTTGAGAACCGTTCAAGCTCTTTAATTTCTCCACTTGTGGGTTCTGTTATGGGTTTTGGAACTCCATAACCATCCTAATACCCATCAAACTCCTATTTACCAACGTGCCTGTGTAAATTGGTGAGAACAGCACATGTTGTCAATAATAGCAGCATCTAATTTTGTCTGTTTTTGTTTTCCACGGCTTCTCATAGTTGTATAGTTTCTTTTGGAAGCTCTCATTGATGGTGCATAGATGATGTAGAATATGCAATAAATATGGGCATGTCAAGTATCACATTCTTTTTGCCTAAGGTTTAACGATGAAGCGTTATGGCAACCTAACTTTGATTAATCAAAATATAAAGCTATCTTTAATCTTCAATTTTGTATAGTCATGGCAAAGACTTGCTCGTTTAGTTGCCTATAATCATTACTATGTCTATTTATCTACCTTGGTAGACTCACCTGTATCTTGTGAAGCTATGGCTTAGTCGTATATCTTGTAGAGGATTAACATGCACAAATATGGAGACATCAATTTAAATTTCATGCATGAAGATCTTTTTCTATTAACTTGGCGACCAGAATAATGTACTGTCTTATTGGTTTATTGCTTCAACAATAAATTTTTTTCTTAATTAATTGAAGGTTAAGATTAAATTTCTATTCTGCAGCTGCTATAGCTTGGAATGAAATGAGAAGAGAGTGGATTGGAGATCGTTCAAAAAAATCTCACAGAGCACCAAAAGAACCAATTATAAGGTTAGGCATGTTTTATTATATATTGTCCCCGTGTCTTGTTGTCTCATATCAAGAGCAGAAGCCTCTCTGGTTTTGATGATACTTGCCTTTATGTCCATGCGTCACTCTTACTTTTACGGTGGTTTACACTTGCGTCTGCATTATTTTCTTTTAGTTTGCTTGTACCTCATTACTATACAGTGTCATTTCTCATATATCACATTTTGGGATAGCTGTCTGTCTAGTTGTAATAACGGAAAAAAAAGAGAGTATAAGTGACATCCTATCATATGTTGATTCTATGTTAGGTCACTTTGCTGTAGAAGTGACATCCCATCCAATCAACCTATCTAGTATTGGTTCAGTATTTCATATGATTTCACAATAGTTAAAACCTTAATAAAACAGATCAAAATAGTATAAAGCTTTGGCTGTGTTCATCTTTACCATTTGAATTACACCGGCTGCGCAAAACCATCTTTTAGCTGTGATCTGTTTCTGTTTTCCCTAATGTGGTAATGATCTTATCTTGCAGCTGGTGCACAACTTACGATGATCTGCTTTCAACAAGTCAGCGCTTTCCACAGCCGATCCCACTAGCTGTAAGATCTCATTGCAACGCACACCACACAACTTCCCACTAGCTTTTTGAAAAAAATTTCATGTTGGGATTATAATTTTTTATTGCCTACTGGTATCCTACTTTAAAATCTTGAACAGGAGATGGTAGATTTTTTGGTTGACATCTGGCATGAGGAAGGGCTATACGATTAGAATGAGGTCCTGTAAGACAACTGCACTTGCCACTCTTTTCTTGTTTTGGAGATGTAGTAATGTTGTTTGTCCAAGGTTAGCAAATTGAGCAGCAGTTAGTGTTATTGTCATGATGCTGCTTATCGTGGTAGAAACTCAAAAATACTCTTTACATTTAGTATTGGGCACGAGGAAGCTTATTATTCGGTGGAGAAAAATACTTGGTTACTTCGTCGCTCATGCTTGGTTTTATCTTGGTGGTGGCGATAAGCAGAAGTTAATCATCAGTCTCACTGCAATTGGTCACAAATTTAGTGGCAGCGCGAAGATTGTTGGAAGTTTTAACAACAGATTTCACTGTACATCAGGTTCGACCTTGACTGATACTTTCTTGATTACAAGGTTTTGGTGTTTAAAGATGGCACGGTTTGTTTTCATTGTATTACAGTTCAGGTCTCCATCTTTTGCCGAAACAATGTGGAGATAATAGGTGCCTTCTGAAACTTTGATGTTATTTAGTAAGAGCTATATTGTGGTAAATTTTAGCGTCTTTTTAACCCTGGATTAATAATGACCAGTGCGGTAGCCCCAGTTGATGCAGCCCATTGCTTTAGAAATTTATTCAATTTGAAATGTTTTACGCTCATTTTCAAAATAAAAAAAAGGAGCGTTGCATTTTGTAGTGCTTTTATTAAAAAAAAAAAAAAATTTCGTGCATGTTATGATCGCACTAATTTCACCCTTTTTTAATCATTTACGCCTCTCCTCTAGTCCCATACTTTTTAATGATTTGGTGTTCTAAGCACCTTAACTTTTCTATCTTTCAAATTTTTATCAAGTATTTATTCCGTATAAGTCTCTATTAAGCGTCTTCTCTTAAAAGGCATAATAATAATAGTTATTTAATATTTTTAACCTGTCCCTTGATAGTTCTATGGCTACCGATGAATACCTCAACCTTTATTAAGTTCATGTATCTAAATAGAATAAAATTTAAAAAATACCGATGAAATGTTTTTAGATTTTACTTGCATAATATCATAATTATTGAACGATCTATAGTTTTAAATTAAAATTCAAATTAATGAAATATGTCTTATAATATTTAAAAATTTAAAATATTATAAATTTTGGATTATTTATTTTATAGTTCTTGGAAAAATAAAAGAAAATAATCTTATGATTTTTTTTGATATATTATAAATCAACCAACGAAATTGAATTTTTGATTATATATATAAGGGGTTAATTTCATACAGGTCTTTATAAAATATAATGAATAACAAATATATCTCTACAAAGTTCAATTTTTATATGTTGTCCCTACAAAAATTTTGACATTTTCAAATATGTCCATCTGGTTTGTTCCATTAGAGAACTGTTTATATTTTTAATTTTGCTATCACAGATAAAAATGTTAAAAAGTAAAAACTAACCAAGGTTAATTTAACTTATAGTTAAATAAAATTTTCTAATGAATTCTAATGGTAAGAATATATTTGAAAACATCCTAATTTTTGTAGCGACAACATATGGACTTTTGTAGAAATAAGATATAAAAATTAAATTTTGTAGGAATATATTTGTTATTTATTATATTTATAGAGAACTATACAAAATTACCGTTATATATAAACATGTAATGCTTTTTTTTTTTTTTAAGAGATAGGTAGCACGTTACCCGCTTCATTTATTTTATTTAGAAATAAATTTAGCTGAAAATGTGAATCAATAAGAATTCGAACTTGGGTCTTGAATACCAACTACCAAATCCTTTGCCACTTGCTCTAGTGACGGTCAGTTATAAACATGTAATGCTAGGTAGCAGATCTTAACTTTATCCCATTCTCAACATGGCCTCTTAAAAAATTTTGCTTTTTGACGGACTGTCCCTGGATATGGCAAAAAAAGATGTTAATAGTTAGTATTTAAAATTTAAAATTTAAAATTTAACAGTTTCATATTTTCAACAAAAGTTAATTTAAAAAAAACATGCCATCATTCCCTGAAAAAGAAAAACTTTTTTGTGATCAGAATCTTATCATAATTTGTTCACTTAGTTAAGTTGAAAAAGAAAATTCTATCAAATTTAATAACTATATATAAATAATAAATTAATTATTTTTATTAAAAAATAATTAAATTTAATAAAGTTATTTAATAAATTTTATATCGTTCGCACTTTGGGGTAAAGAATTTGCGAAGCGGCTCCCTCCCTTCCCCTTGTTTTTCTGTTTGTCCCTTTCTCTTCTCCGGGGGCGGAGGAGGACGTTGCCATGGCCGAGGAAGGTGAGCAGGATCAGGGAGAGAGGAAGGGTTTGGAAGGGACGAGGGAGCTCTCCCTCCCCGCAAATCGCCATTGCCACATCCGCAGCGCCTCTAGCGATCAACAACTCAAGGAGATCCTCGACGAGATCAAAACATCCAAAACCCCCGTTCGTTCAATCCCCCGCCCCCTTTTCTCAGATTTTTGATCTATTGATCGGTATTTGTGCATAATTTCGTGTTTATTTTTTAAAGTTTTGATCTTTAATCTGCGCGGTTATTGTTGGTTTTGTTACCAATCCAAGTGGGGGGGGTTCTGCAAGAAAGTAGAGAGAAGAAACAGATACTTTAGTATCGGAGAAATCGAAACTTCATTTTTTTTTTTTAAATAAAAAAAGGTCCTTCCTTTAGCGCGCACTCGCTCAGCCGAAGAAATTGGAATTGTTTTTATTTCCTTACTACAAATTTGTTTGTTAGGTAGCTGTAAAGATTCAAACTTTGTTATTCAATAAAAAGATGGTTATCACTTCGTTATTTTCTTGCTTTAATTGCTTTTGTTTTTCGTAGGTGGTTATCAACTATGGCGCCTCATGGTATGTAGTTATCTCTCGCCTTCCCTTATCCTTTACATTCATGTTCTAGATTCACATATTTGTGCTGTTTAATATCTGTTGAGATGCATGTTTTGGGATTCATATTTCATCTGTAGCTTGTTATATTTCAGCATATGTGACAGATGCATTTACTCTCAAAAGAGTATATTCGTGTACTCTAGTTAACTGTATGTACAATTCCCAGACAGGGAGAGCATTGCTTCAAAATTGCTTAACTGCGAGGCAGCAGACGATGTATTCTCTGTGTAAGCTTTAGCTTGATTAACGCTTATACATAAGGTGGAGCGAGCATTTGGTGCCGTTCGTCATGATCTTTATCCCATCAGAGGAACATGTCGTTCGAGTTGCTTTTTAATGCCTTACATCTTGGTTTAGAAGACAGTTATACAAACCCCTTTCTTGTCTGTCGGTTTTGCGAGTTATTTCTTGATTTAGAGGACAGACAAACATTGTGGAAATATTAGAGATATGGTGATACTTTTGAAATGCAAAAGGAGTTAGTGCAGCGTTCTGCAATGAATTGGCAGATAAGGATCTCTCGCCTTGTCGTGGTTTGTGAATAGTGGTTAACAGAAGTAAGGCTATGTCGCCTTATTGTGCAAAAGTTCATATCAGAATGTAAGTAGTGCGATGCCGAATACTGATACCTTCATTATGTTAACTTCTTACATACACTGCAGTATATAAAGCAAAATATTCACAGAAGGACAGTATGAAGATAAAAGTAGCAAATGTATGCCTCGGTCTCTCACAACTAGAAATGAAGCATGTTGTTTTACGAAATACTTGATTTCTTCCTCTGATTAATTTTTCTGCATTTGCTGTAAAACTCACTGCTTTGCAAACTGGTTATTCTGAGTTACCTTCCATGACTGCAGGTGCCGTGTTTGTAGCCAGATCCTTCCTTCCTTCTGCGAGCTGAGCAATAAATTCAAAAAGCTTTCTTTCGTCTATGCGGACATTGACGAATGCCCTGAAACAACTCAGCATATACGATACACCCCGACTTTCCAATTCTTTCGGGATGGAGAAAAGGTCGATGAGATGTTTGGCGGCGGGGAGCAGAGGCTGCACGATCGCTTATGGTTGCATTCGTAGTAAAAACTCGACTGTCATTATATATAAGGAAATTCCTCTCATGCATCTGATGCGCAACCATCTTATAGGTCTCCCAATGAAATTTTGTTTGGGTTTTCATTACTTGGGTAAATGGCACATCAGTTGGTAATTGCTTGTTTGCACCCAAGGTTGGTATTGCTGCAGATTACTAACTGAGGGTATCTTTCTTGCGTTTTCCATATGGATTGGCATACCATCATGTAGCAAATTGAGAAGCTATTTTCTTGAATCTTGTTGTCGATTTTAGGTAATTATTTCAGCTCTTTGGTACTTTGAGGCATGATTTTTGAGCTGTTACTGTTTCCTTGTGTGCCATGCGGGTGCGGACTGTGTGATGTGTTGCTCTCCGTTTTTCTTTTCCTCTGTCTCTCTCTCTCTCTCTCTCTCTCTCTCTCTGATTGTAGTATCATTAATACGGCGTTAAGTTTAAAACACCATTCTGCGAGGGGCATTAGATTCCAAAAGGGGGAAAAGAATAAATCTTTTTTCAGACTTTAATTGAAATTCAAAATCTGAGAAGTTCACGCTAGAAAAATTAGAACGTTGGCGCATGCATTCTCTATAGAAAAGAAGACCTTGATTTCTTGAGAGAGCTTATGTTTGCGAGGCACAACAAAGTATACTGCTGAATAATTGCCAAATCAATAAAAATCATCTCCCACTTCAGTGGAAAAAATAATCTCCTATGAACAAAAATACACTATGTGACAAAGTTCCGCAAGTAAACTGTTAAGTTCCACAAGTAAAATGTTACGTTCTGGGAAAAATAATAAAATAATAACAAAAAGTTTCGCGGTAAGCTCCATCGCGCTACCAACATTGAACTTTATATGATGCCTTTGAAGCAAAACCATGAGAGGCATATCGCTAACATGATAGCACTATATGCCATGATCTGATATAAATCAATCTTGCTTGGATAGATCTCAGGACTTTGTTGCCAACATGCACCATCCTACCCTGCCCAGCAATAATGTGTTGATTAGCAGCAAAACTTAGCTAACATAAGATCATTCTAGTTATTCGAAAAGCTGAAATGCATCTATTTGTAGCATATCAATCCAAAGAATGAGTATTTCCTTACAGATTAGCGCATGTGTACAATTGACTTTGGGTGAGAATGTCAATCAAGTTCCAAGCAAAAACAGAATGTTTTGGGGCATTTTCCTACTGAAAAATGCTGCTTGGTTGGCGTACTCGAAGCACAATTGACTTTGGGTGAGAATGTCAATCAAGTTCCAAGCAAAAACAGAATGTTTTGGGGCATTTTCCTACTGAAAAATGCTGCTTGGTTGGCGTACTCGAAGCATACCAGCATCTGTACTCTGAAACACTAATAATGCCTTATATTAAGCACCTAATGTACGTATGCACGTCAACTGAGAAACCGATCAAAATTACGAACCAAATGCCGAAGACCTTTTTTAGGCATTCTTTGATAAGTGAAGTCAACATAAGCCCTCACTGTACTACGTGAAACATGCGACTAGAAAACTGTAATTCATAGCCAAAGAAGTAAAGCAGCTAATAACTTTACCATGAAGCTTGAAACTTTACAGAGTGCCGTAAAAGGACACCCTCCAGCTGATGATGATTATGCTTCATTCATGACCAAAGCTAACAGACACATTCATGGCTTTGTATCAACCATTCGATCTGTGGAATTAGAACTCGCCCTTCGGTTGCCTCTCTCTGCCTTAATGGAAGCAATAACAGAATCGGCTGCTGGTCCCAAGCCTTTTCTACCCACCAACTTCACACCCAACTTTTCACACAAGTAATACAACCTCATCTCATCTCCTCCTCTCACTTCTCTCAACTCCAAAGCTTGTTGCCGAGTGAGCAGGGTATACACATGAAGCTGTTGTTGCTGATTATAATGCGATTGGAGTTGCTGAAACAGTAGCTTATTTGAGCGCTGTCGATCCGTCTTCACCCCGTCGCTGCTACTTTTCTTTCGCGTTCCACCTAATGCCACCCTAAGGATCGCCGCAGATTTGGGATCAGAGGTCTTTTGGCCAAAAATGACAGAAAAGCTTCCGAATTCCAAGTCAGGTTCTCTAAATAAATCTGCTAGTAGAGAAGCACAAGCCTGAGTGTTCGTTGAGGGGCTTCTTTCCACTTTTATTTGCAAAGCTCGAGCATTAGCATGATGAGCTATGTTAGCGGCTTCTCTTAGGCCACTAATGAAAGCACCATGCATTGTTGCAGGATAGCGCCTTGTGGTGGCCTCACCGGCAAAGAAAAGCCGCCCATCTCCGACACTTTCTGCTAAGATATCATAGTCATCGCCAGATGCTCCCACAGCGACATGAGAATATGAGCCTAAGCTGAATGAATCAGTTCCCCATCTAGTGCAAACACTTTGGAGAGGGTCAGGAACTTCAATTCCTTGTGGTTCATAAATTCCTATTAGCGAAAGTCTGAGATTAGATTGAATCTGAAATGTGAAAGAATAACAAAGGTTTGTAGATCTGATATAAGAACACTTAAAAAGTTCAAATCCAGATGGTAGATTTTATCATGAAGGGAAGATCCACCAATTTGGCCATTAGCAAACTTGATGAATTTTATGCCCAAACAGGTGGGCAATCCAATTTTTTGCAAGCTGAGACAGACAAGTTAAATGAACCTTTAGATATCATCATTAATGTTATGTGCGTGTAAATTTCCTGATGACTATCAGTATCTGTCAAAAAACATACCCAACAAAAGTATCGTTTGGAGTTTAAAAACACAAGTTGTGATGTTTTACAAAAGTATCTAACAGAGTTTAAAAAAAATTTAGTAGTGATGATTCACAATTTTATTTATTAGTTACCAAGAATTGCGGAACTGACAAATAGGGAATAAAACCAAGATATTGGTAATTTAAGAAAACAACAGAATGCATAATATGATGCTAGAAGAATTATCTACCTATCTAAACATTTAATCATCGCTAAAAAGAACTAGCAAAACTGATGAGCAAAAGTAATAAGAAATAAACTCACCCCTTAGAATTTGAAGAACTAGGGTCACAGCATCAGTCGGAGGCATGCTTTCAAACTTATGTGCTGCTTCCCCTGCAACCAATGCTATTAACAACGGCCCACCGGCCACCGTTGCATAACTATAGAACAGGAAAAACTCCCCTCTTTTGCTTGGATCATCAGACAAATGCCCGAATGTATCAAGATCTGTGCTCCAGAAGACATACGGAAACAACATTGCGACCTTGTTCAACAACCCAAACCCTAACCTCTTAATCCCATCGAGCTTTCTCTGAGGCAGCTCAGGCACAAACTTTATACTCCCATTCTTGAGAACGCCGAGCGGAACCGTGCACAAGGCCATGTCCCCCTCATAAACCTGCCCGCCTGCAATAACCTGCACGCCATCCACACCATACCGAATCGTGTGCACGGTCTTTTCGTAAATAATTGAAACGCCCTCGGATAGAGCCTGAACCAACCGCCCATTGCCTCCGGGCAAGAAACAGTGATCGCCACCCATATCAAATGGATCATCTTGATCCCAAAACGCCAACGAGAGCTTTGATAAAAGCCCGGCATTAGCATACTCTAAATTTGCCAAGTGCCAATTGAACAAGTTCACCTCGTCATCAGTAACAGCATCACCGTAAACATGCCTGAAGGTCTCCAAAGCAGCGCCAAGGGAGACATCCATAGCAACCTCTCCCATGCACTGCCTCAGCCGGCTCGCTTTATCAAGAAGCTTGTTGAATGCGTTCTCCACTTTACCGTCCATATCTGGATCAACGGGATTACCGTCCGGCCTATAAAGTGGGCACTTGTCTCTCACCTTGTAGAGAGACAAACCCAACTGTTTGCCTATGATTCCCAGAGGGTTTCCATGCGTGCCGGTCAATACACTACCGCCCAAATCCGCGGCCGCAGATTTATTTGCCCCCTCCATTCTCTTCGTGTACACTCTGCCCCCGCACCTCTTCCGACCCTCCAAGACGACAACTTTGAACCCGAAAAGCATCAACTGCCTCGCGGCAGCTAAACCGGCTAATCCAGCCCCGATGACAACCACATTGGGTTTTGAGGGTTCTGCGGGAATCTTCTCCTTGATCGACGGGGCGACTCCGAAGTTGACGAACCCGTGAGAGACCAAGTAATTGTACGCCGAATTCAAGAGGGTTTCGCAGTGCGGCGGGATCACGGAGGTGAAGCTCTCTTTGGTGACCCAATTGTTCACGTTCTCCCTCCATCGGGAGAGGATGTGGTTCCGGATGAGGATGTAGTTCACCTGCTCGATGCCGCCGACCGAGGAGACGACCCCGGCCTCGATCTCCTCCTCGGTGAGGGAGTCGGCGGGGAACCCGGCGGTGAGCGCGGTGAGGGCCTCGGCGGTGGGCTCCTTGTTGATGACGATGATCTCCTCGGAGAGGTCGAGGCTAGGGTTTTCGAGTGGGTTCTTGATGGGGTTGGGGCCGCTGGGTGGGGGATAGAAGGGGAGCGAAGGAGGAGGAGGAGGAGGAGGAGTTGGAGGAGGAAGAGGAGGAGTAACCTCGGAGGTGGATGGGTGGGAGGCTTTGCGGCGGAACCCGGTGCGCTTGCGCTTGCCTTGGAAGGGGATTTGGAGGTGGAAGGTGGAATTAGGGTTAGGGTTAGGGTTAGGGTTAGGGCTAGGGATGGGTTGGGGAAGGGGAGGAGAGAGGTGGGGGAAGGAGAATGGAGGAGGAGCGTACGGAGTGGAGAGAGGAGGGAATTGTGGGGTTTGATCCGCCATACTTTCTCTCACCTCGTCGTGTGGTTGTGTAAATTAAAAGAATAGAGAAAATTTTAAAGGTAATTAGAGTTCAATTAATTCAGTTTCACTTATTATTCTATTTTATTTTAGTATTACGCCGAAACGCATATGATATTAAGTTACTACTTAAACAGTCAAAGTTAGAAAGAAACTATATAAATATAATTTTTTTATTTATTTATTCTTTAATGCACTGTGATGAAGATTGCCTGTAAAAATACCTTAATCTTTCGTTAATTCACATGTCACGTTCATCTAATAATACAAGCAGCAAATTGTAATCCAGTGAGCTAACTACTTTTTGTTAAAAAGCCAAAGAAACAAAACCGTAAAATTAGTATCATTTGGGCTAAAATAAAATCAACAAAGCAACCGAATGTAGAGAGAAATAGAGAGAGAGAGAAGAGCTGTGAATTATTTTTGCGTCATTCGACAGTAACGCACATGAATATTTAACATACAGGAGGAAAAAACAAAGCAGAGGAAATAGTTTCCACAAATGATGGAGCTTCACAAATTTGCAGGATAAACACAATAGCTAAGATTATAAACTTTGACAAAATATATATACAGAAAATATAAGAAAATGGCAAATGGATTAAATTGTGTAAGCCAAAGTTAAAAAAGTGAGACCCCAGGGCTTTCAAAGGAAGCTGTTTCCATTGCCTGCATCAAGATTATAACTGGCACAGCTCAGGACATCACTGAAGTGAAGAACAGGATACCCCAATACTAGATTGTTGCGATACTCACATTGCCGGAATAATCCTGTTTTGTTACCATTATAGCTTGGCTGCTGCTGTTAGCGGCAGATGCTTTTGGAGCATCTTTTAATTTTACTGTGACTGAAAAGGGATCCACAAATATGCCAATAAAGGAAATCAACGGATCAGCACGCGAGTTGTCAATAAATAGCCTCAAGTATTGGGTTTCTACCATTTGAAACTGCAGCAGCCTCTTATATCCGATGGTCGTGCCATTGACTACAGTTTCCCACACTCCGTCGATCAAAACATCCATGTGAAACTCAATCACACGCTGGCCCATGTGAATCGGCTCTTGGATTTGCAGCACATTAAACGATGTAGACTGGCTTAAGTTGAGGTATAACACCCATTCGGACTGCGATTCATCCGGGGCCCAGTAAGAATGAATACCTTCTTGGAGTACATTCGAGGGATCAAAACGAAGACCGCCATGTCCTCCACGTACGCTGCTTGCAGTAACAGTGGCGTTTTTAGCAAAGTTTTGAGAGAATATGGCGTTTCTAATTGTGGTGAATTCCTGAAGCACTTGGAGATCTTCATCAGATATGAGGCCTGATGAGTTGGGAGGGACATTTAGTGTTAGGAGACAGTTCCGACCGACCGAGTTATAGTAAATGTCGAGAAGGGTTTGTGCGGACTTTGGATGTTCTGATGCGTGCCAGAACCAACCAGGTCTGATGGATACATCGCACTCGGCAGGGACCCAGTCGCGTCCATGAGGATCTCCTGAATGAGAATATCTGTTGTGTACAGTTGAAAAGGAGATTACTGGATCTATTTATCATATGATTACATGATAGAATTATGGTAGCATGCTGATTTATGTAATACAAGATAAGAAAACATAAACATACGGTATCATCTGTTCTGGATACATTCTTGCATTAGAGAGTAATTTCAGTGTAGAAATTTTGCCGTGATCTAGCTAAAGAAAATTTTAAAGGCACTTGTAAATAAACATACAAATAGATAGGCAAAGAGGATACTGTCTTATGTCACCTGCGAATGGGAAAAATTCACCCACAGGGTGCTCATAATTGACAAAAGGGAATGAACTTCCTCTGATAACTAGCTACTGATAGGGAAATGTTTCCATAAAATTGTTATCACACTAGGTATTGGACACAAGAGTTGGAAGACCTTAATATTTGGGATTATGTTCATATAATCAGGAAGAGTAGGTGAGCGCAGCAGACGTTGCCATTGCTGAACTCACATGTTGTGTCGGAAGTAGGAGAAGCAACATTAAAAAGGATCTTCCATGGTTCGCAAACAGTAATTTTGCTGCAAAATTGTGCACTGTTTGCCACACTCAATCCTGATAAAAGAGTTTCTGCAATTCAAGAAACAGTTACCTGATGCGTGTGGGTTTGTATGTCTCTTAAATTACTTAACAAGAGACCACCAAAGTATGGCCAGTATAACAGTCTTGTTGGAATTGATATTACTTCAAGTTTTAGCATCCAAAACACACACGAGATTTAACACAACCAGAACTTCTTTGCTATTAAGTCGTACGGTAACCATGAATTCTGTTCATGTTCTGCAGGTCCACTGCAAAACTTCTACAGATTGAGATGCAAAATTACTGCATAAAGAGAGTCAAATGAGGCCAATGCCAAGGAAGCACTCACTGATAATCATTGTGGCCAATAGTGACAGAACTCTTATTGAAAAGAGACCAGCAAGTGGAACCGGCTACTCCCGCCTCATCTCCAACCCATCTACTGTCCGGCCCAGCATCAGAGAAAATGACAGCCCCGGGCTGCAGCTGATGAATGACCTCGAACCAGCATTCGAACAGGTAGTCCATATCCTTCTCGCCCTCACCCTTCGCACCATCCAAAAATACCTCCTGAACATTCCCATACCTGTCCCAAGACACGTTAAAATTCATGACGAACAATTCGATAGCAAGTAACTCTTTCTTCAATTCTAGAATACTATAACCCTCAATCCAAACCACTCTTTCTTCAATTCTAGAATACTATAACCCTCAATCCAAACCATGCATTTCAGAGCTGATGATTAATCTGATAGAAAAAGACTCGGAACCGTCTTAACACCCCTCCTTTACATGCATAAGAGTATGAGAGACACATGGACGACAGGTGAGGTGAGTTGCAGTGGAGATTGAACTCATGCCCTCACAGAATGGGAAGGGATTAGGACCGATTCTTATACCATGTTAAGTAAAAGATCGATCCGATAGGAAACACCTAGGCAACATGGCTTATTTAGTTAAAAGGCATGATTTTGTTCATGAAAACGATCCGAAGATTGCATCTTATTGCGACCTTAGATCTCAAATTGAGCAAAATCCTAGGTGAATTCCAACACCCTAGAAATGAAGACCCTAGAAACTAAGAGCGGCTATACCGAGTGAGCAATTCGGTCATCTGCCCCAAGTAATACTCATTGTATTGGACCGTCTTGCCGTAGGAGGGATCGTGGCGGTCCCATGGCGAGAGGTAGAGCCCGAGCCCGATCCCGACCTCGGCAGCGGCGGCGGCGAGCTCGGCGACGACGTCGCCGTCGCCGCCCCTCCAGGGGCTGGAGCGGACGGAGTAGTCGGTGTAGGCGGAGGGCCAGAGGCAGAAGCCGTCGTGGTGCTTGGCGGTGAGGATGACGCGGGCGAACCCGGCAGCGGCGGCGGCGCGGGCCCACTGGCGCGCGTCGAGGGCCTCGGGGGCGAACACGGAGGGGTCGGCGCGGCCGCTGCCCCACTCGGAGTCAGTGAAGGTGTTGGGCCCGAAGTGGAGGAAGAGGGCCATCTCCCCCAATTGCCATGAGAGCTGCGACGCCGAGGGGAGAGGAGGGAGAGGGAGAGGGGGAGTGGGAGGGAGAACAGAGAACGAAGCGTAGGAGGGTGGGGGGAGGACGAGGAGTGTGAAGAGGAAGAAGAAGACGACGACGACGAGTGGAGGAGAGGCGACTTTAAAAGTCACGCTAACGAGGTAGTTAGAGTTCCTCTCAGGTTGCTTTGAACTTAATTACTTAAGTACTTCTTATCACGTGATTGTAAAGTNAGAGAGGTGACTTTAAAAGTCACGCTAACGAGGTAGTTAGAGTTCCTCTCAGGTTGCTTTGAACTTAATTACTTAAGTACTTCTTATCACGTGATTGTAAAGTATCGTTATGTTCGGTTACAAAACTGTAAAAAACGTTTAATTT
This sequence comes from Ananas comosus, assembly GCF_001540865.1. Lineage (NCBI taxonomy): Eukaryota > Viridiplantae > Streptophyta > Magnoliopsida > Poales > Bromeliaceae > Ananas > Ananas comosus. The sequence goes on along the minus strand of NC_033623.1, from coordinate 14,241,450 downwards.
TTCTTTCTTTTTTCTAGAGAGATTTTTGTTTAGTACAGAGGAAAAGCCCAATCATTCTTTCTGCTTTTGGAATACATAGCAATAGCATTGTCGCAATCTAAATGGAGAAATTACCCACGGAACTGAGTTTGTTTGTGGGATATGGCAGTTTACAGAATAATAATAAAACTAACCAACATTGGAAGCAATTATGTGAAATATAGTTTTGCTCATTCGGTCTGGAATCTGATTGATAATGTAATATTATAAATAATATAGAATTACTTAAAAAATATTATCTAGTAGAGGATGGATATCTCATATTATAGATGACAAGTTATATTGCATGTTGTATAAAATTGCAAGTTTACCCTCAAACCCTCGAAACTCTTTCAATACATTACCTTTAAAATTTTAATTTAAAATTTTGAATATTAAATTTTAAATTTTAATTTCAAATTTCAAATCTATCCCTAAACCAAAATTTTAAATTTTAAATTTTAAACTACAAATTAAAATTTAAAATTTAAAATTCATATTTATATTTTAAATTAAAATATTAAATTTTATATTTTTTTCAGATTTAAAAGTTAAATTCAAAATTTAACATTATTTAAAATAATTTAGTAAAAAAAATATTATTTATAAACAGTAAAAAAAATTTGCCAAATATGATAAAGTGAAAGGTAAAGCAGAGAGCACTGAGCAATGATACTTCCAGAGTTTCAGGAATAATCCTCCTTCCAAACCTGTCTAACAAAGCACAACAAGTTAGAGGAGAAGGTATTTAAATGTTTAGAATAAGTTAGCTGATTCACCGTACAAGATTAATATATTGCAAACAAAAGTTCATTTAAATGGTGTTATTCAAATGCTATGCATGGCGGAGAAATCGACAAAACCTTTTTCACATAAAGTATTGTGGTTGATGGACAAAGTCTCTAGTTCCTACCAACTAGCAATCCACTGATTAGAAACTTCATTGAAGAAAGTTGCCTTATGAAGAGGGAATAAGAGAACCAATAAGACAACCAATTCCCACAAGATACTTTCAGATAATGACAAATTACAACACTATAATGGTACAGCTTAATGCTACTGAATCTTTACAAGGAGTCAATATTACCTTAGAGCAAGTTGAGGATCTTGGAAGTGCCACAGCAGTACCTCTCATTATAACAGCTCATGGCTGCAAAGAACTACATATTCAAAGCTTCATTATACAGTTCACAAACATGCTAAATAGTATATTACAATCAATCGAATTAGGTTTCACTGTTTTCTTCTGCAGTACCTCATCATTGCATGAATGTCGAAGAGGTTCAGGAGTGAGTTTGATGGACTCATAATATCTGACTGCCTAAGGGACTCTCCTGAAGAGGCTACAAGCCTACAAGCAGGAAGGACTTGCAAGACAATGCAATGCCCACACAACTTTAGTAACACTATGGTAAGCGACCAAGAGAAAATAGGAAAGTCATTACTACTTTTCAACCAAAGCAAAAATGCTGATCATAACATCTCTGTAAGGGAAAAGTTACATAATCAACCGAAAATACCATTTGCACATTGTGAACTAGGATAATGATCAAGACTAACCATCTGTATTAGCAAAAATATTTACACACTAGATTACTGTAGTGCAAATGCACATGAAACTTTGATAGATACTTCTTGCAAGGCATTAGCCCTGGCCTGCAATCAGACTACAGGTTTTCAACTGAACAAAAGCCAACGGTGACTAACAAATAAACAAATCATGGCACTAAAAAGGAATGCAAAGATTCCAATGCTTAAGTTTTGAAACAATGTTCGATAAAACTGTACATTCTCCACCTATCACGCAAGTTCAGGCAAGAATTTGAGTGTAACTTAATAGACAAACATCATAAACCTACCCAAATTACAGTACCCCGAAAAGAAAGCTAAGAAATGGCAAGTATGACTATACAAAGGAATGCTAGTGCTACATAAATAAATGTTAACCATCACAGGGAACAATTTTGAGAATACACTAAAACGACTCGACTTAATTTTGCTTCAAGATTGATATATATCCCAATCAAATTGAGGTTGGGAGAAAACCTCATAATCCGTAGGCCCATCTACAAAGCTATCAACAGACTGCATACCCTCCAAGAGAGATGGCTGGAACCCATCACTTCTTGAAGGGAGCACCTTATAGAAAACTAGCAAGCCAAGAGTAAAAATAGCTTGAAGCTTCATAGAGTCACCCTGGACAGAGAAAAATAGTAACATAGACAGAAGAAACAAGATTATACAGAAATGCATGATGCATAGCACCCTATCCATCAGCTTTCCATCATTACCAGCAGGAAATCCTCGAACTCGGTAGACAAACAAGAAGTTATACTTGTCCACTACATATCGGTAGCCAAAGTATATGGCACCAACAGGAACCACTAGCGGAGCGAACAAGGAGTAGATCATGGTGAGTGCGAATATTGTGAGGTTAAACGCATAGTACTGTGCAAAGTCAAACTTCTGTTTTGGCATGTGGAAACTCCTGTTTATTGGGTATACTGAAAGACTGTGTCCTTCAATATCATTCAAAACCGAACTGTCTTGTCTCTCAGACATCAAAGGGGCTCTTAGATTATTTTCTTCGTTGTTATGCTCTAATGTGTAATCCTCATTTTGTTCTGGAACTAACTGGAGCATGTCATTTTTCCGAAATTTCTTCAACATATTCTTTATCCAAGGGACCGGAGCCAGTAAGTCAAAAGAGATCCCCAAGAAGGTGCATGTAATCAAGAATGCAAGAGATGATAAGCAAGACCTGGATAAAAATGATGGGCTCATATACTGTTCGATCCTTCTGCAATCTTCGCCATCTAAATAACACCGCCCCATGCGAAGAATTGCACTTTCTAGAGAAGACTCCACCAAGGCACGCAACAATATGAGATTTACCAAAAAGAAGCAGACCATCTTTAGCAATGCAGCTCTCTGCTCCCCCGAAACAGTGAGATGGCACTCAAACTTGGAAAGATAAGAAAGCGCCGAAGGGATGATAATGTACATGCTCACGAAAATAAGAACATTGGGGAGGAACTGGAGAATCACCGTCCAAAACCAGCTGGAGCTCTCTAGCCAGGCTAGCCAAGATTGAGCATTATCCATAGCCTCCGCATTAATAATTCTCCCCGCACTCTGCATCCCGCTTATAATGGCCAGAGGTGAGCTACAGAACAGAAGCATCAGAACAAGGCAAGTGTTCACAGCAACTCGCCGTAATTGCAATGAGACCTTGTTCAAACCAAGGTGGTTCCAGTAGATGTCAGAAGCCGGCGGGGCCCTCTCCACCCTCCATCTGCTTCGTTCGAGCTGAAGCTCCATCAATGGGAAGAACTGCCCTATGGGCCTCTTCTTTCTTTCGGACCTGAAATCCCTCACGGCCTTGTTGGCGGTGTAGACATCCTTGAAGACCACGAATGCGATTCCCGCACCGGGCGCACGACCTTCCTTGTAATCCATCAGTTTGCTCTCTAGAATCAACATTCTATTGTGCAATTTCCTTAGCCTCTCTTCATCAGTGAAGCCCAATTTGACAGCAGCCATCGCCCACAACTCTTTAATTCTAGTAAAAATCATATTTTGATTACTTTGCTGGTTGCTATTCACACCATCTTCATCATCATCATCACCAAATAGGCTTCGGGCGTTCATTCGAGCCTCCAGCCAAGAGATTTTATTCTTGACCTTTGTCCATTCTGCAACAAAATGTTCTAAGGAGCACAGATCGAAGGGAATGATGACTCGATACACCTTCCCGGGGTACCGATGCTGGATATACTCCTCGAGAGGGGCCTTGTCAGCTGCGAGGGTCTTGGGAATTCCCTGAATCATCATGGTGAAAATGGAGATTGAGTTCGAATTGGGGTCACTAGGGTTTCCGTTGCCGTCACGGAACCGCGTGATCCGGAGGTCGTCCTCCATCTTGGAGAAGCCGAAGTGGGCGATGGCGACGACTACGGCCATGAGGAGGAAGTGGATCCAGAGGAGCGGGGAGCCCTTGGGGACGTGGGAGATGGTGGTGGCGGCGAACTGGTCGGCGACGGGGCCGGATGCGGCGGAGAGGTTGAGGGGGAGCGCAGCGCCGAGGGCAACGAGGGCGACGGCGAGGAGGACGGCGAAGCTGGAGCGCTCGATGAGGAGGAACTGGGCGGCGTCGGCGCCGCAGTGGAGGGCGATCTGGGCGGCGGTGGCGTGGTAGACGGAGAGGAGCTTGGCGGCGAGGGCGGAGGGGCCGGGGAAGCGGCGGTGGTCGCTGCGGAGCTTCACGAGGAGGAAGAGGACGACGCAGAACGCGGCGCCCACGGCGGAGATGTTGAGCAGGTACTGGATGTTCCCGTACCACGAGGCGCCAGGGTCGTCGCCCGCGTCCGAGGGGGGAGGAGCCGCCGCGGCGGAGGCCATGGGAGTCGCGAAAGGTGCCAAGAGGGCGGCGGAAGAGGAGGAGATCATCGAGGAGGGGACGTAGAGATCACCTTCATCGAGGAAGCAAAACCCTAACCCTAACCCTAACCCGAACCCAGAGGAGGAGGAGGAGGAGGAGAAAGAGACGAAAGAGGGGAGCTTGGATGCGGGAATAGATGCGGGTCGCGATACCTTCGTGAGGGAGACGGCACGGATCCGGAGACGGTGCGACGTGGAAGTTTTTTAAAATATTTTCCTTTTCTTTTCCTATTAAATTTTCGCGACAATTAATTTGATCGACGACTTTTTATATTAAAGCAATGAGAGGCGAAGTTGCTTTGCGCCTCAGCAATTAAGAACCCGAGTTATTTAACCTCTTATTACTTACCGACTCTACCTCGGAAAATGTAAATAAACAAATAAAAAAATATAGACTAAATTACAGAAAATTCCTGTCAAAATTCGATTTTTTACTTTTTCTCTCGTCATTTAAAAACCTACACTTTGCCCCCTTGTAAAATAAAAAATGTTTACGAGGGGTACGGTGTGACAAAATGACCCTTTTGCCCTTCGCCATTTTCGTCTTCTCCCTCATCCTCCTCATTCGCAGCGGAGGAGGCCGACCCCGGGCGGGACGCAGGCAGCGAGGTCGTCGTCGAGGAGGACGTTCTCGTTGAGGGTGTCGGCTATGCGGCTGATGGAGAGTGGGATGCAGTCGCCGAGTTTGTTGTGGGCGAGGACGACGATGGAGGCCGGAGAGTCGTCGAGGTTGGCGGGGATGGGGCGGCAGCGGCGGAGGCGGTTGTAGTTGAGGAAGATGGCGTTGAGGGGGCGGTCGAAGAGGAGGTTGAGCTCGTGGAGGAGGGTGAGGCCGACGAGAGCGCCGTCCCAGAAGCCATCGAATCAACAGGGAAGAGGGGCGGAAGAGCATTTTTGGCATAAAAAAAATGTTATAACGGAACCCTAACGGTAGGAGGTGAAGTGCACATTTTTTATTTTACAAGGAGGCAAAATATTGGTTTTAAATGACAGGGGAAGTGAAAAAGCGGATTTTAACAGGAGAATTTTCTGTAATTTAGCCATGTATACATATATTTTGCGGGCTTTTTTTGCATTTAGTTCCCTGACAAATTTTTATTTTAAAAATAGTTTTGTCAAAATTTAATTTGCAAAAATGGCTCTAGCCTGTCACGCAGGCGCCACGTCAGCGCCACGTGGGCGGGGCTGGGGCGGTAGTTAAGTTAAACACGATAAATCATTCACCGTGTCTAAACACGATGAATGGTTTATCGTATTTAGTACGTATTTTTTTGTATATTGAAAAGAAGAATAGGGAATTTGTATTCCTTTTCTTCTCATTTTCAAAAATCCGAACCCGAACCCGAAAATCAAATTAAAATCCAAATCCGGATTCGAACCCGACAGATTTTAAAAATTCATATCCATATCCATATCTATATCCGACCAAAAACTGGAAATCCGAAACTGAACCCAGCGGGTTTTAAAAATCTATACCGTTGGATAAAGATCTAAGAAATAAAAATTATTAAATATTTTATATATTGTATAAATAAATAAAAATAAATTATGTATATATATATATAATTTATTCGGGTTTGAATTTAGATAATATTTCGGATATTCATACCTATTGACATTCCTACCTCCTATTTCACTTTTCAATATATAAAAAATACGTATTAAATACGGTGAACCATTCACCGTATTTGAACACCGTAAATGATTTACCGTGTTCAATTTAACACACGGCCCCCGCCCTACCCTCTTGGTGCTGATGTGGCAAGTCAGAATCATTTTTGCAAATTAAATTTTGGCAGGATAAATTTTAAAATAAAAATTTGCTAAATGCAAAAAAAGGCCCATATTTTGCTGATTGCTCTGGGCAACAACATTTGGAAAAACAACACGTGGCGCAGTAAGTACAGTACTTTATTTCCGACCATATCATCATTTTTATATATTTTAATTTTAATTTTAATTATTTATAAAATTTATCATATAAACTTATACAGTGTACCATATGATTTACTATTTGTTTCATAATATACAGATTTAAGTGACCTTGCATTAGGGATCGATCAATTTTGACTGGAGGAGGGAGGAGGCTACGCTAACAAAAGTAGTTTGATATTACAAAATCAAAGCTCGAGTAAGATTTCTTGTAAAAATCTAAAAGTTTTGTAAATTTCAAGTTTTTCTTATAAATTTATTATTAGTGAAGTCCTTCTCGACTTATTCAAAACACTATTGAGGTTGGTTTGGAGATATGATTTATAAGGGGGTATACATATTGCTTTTCCTATTTCGAGACACATGAGATGTGCTGTTCTTTGATTGTTCACATTGATATATCTATGGTAGACTTGTGTAACAAACAAAATATATTGCTATACATATTTTAGAAAGGTTTGTTTTATCTGTGACTATTTTGTTTTTTTTTTTTTTTTAAAGAGAGAGATTGGTAGCATGTTACTCGTTTCGTTTATTTCATTTAAAAATAAATTTAGTTGGAAATGTGAATAAACTAGGATTCGAACTTGAATATCGGGTACCAACCACCAACCATTTTGTCACTTGCTCTAGTGACGGTCGGTGACTGTAATAGTTAAAACTATGCCTACTAGAGCTTCCCACTCATTAGACTGTTTTTTTTCCTTTACAAGTTAAATTTTGCCATGTGTTTATGTTTGCATAATTACACAGGAAATAATAAAAAAAAGGTAAACAATTGTTTTTTTTTTTTGATAGATGGGTAGAATCATCAAATTTTTTGCCACTTGCTCTAGAAACGATCGGTAACAAGTAAACATTTGTTGGAGCATATTTTCAGTTGACAGTGTATTAGACCGGGTCGACGGTTCAGCCATTGGGCCTCGGCCCATTTTAACCTAATTCAAGAGATTAGCTCTTTTACGGCCTACTTAGGCCCGTAGGCTGAGTCCAATTATTCGCCACACATTACAATCCAATCCAACGCGGCTTCGCTCTCCACCACAACCGAAACTATATAAGAAGGGGGAGCGCGAGACGTGGCGTGGGAGAAACCGTGCGTAGTAGCCATTGCCGAGCCGAGCTCTCCCCACCTCCCCATGGGCCTCTGCCGAAGAAGGTCGTTGTCTTCGGCGCCGGGTGGGCCGGTTTCGCCTCCGCTCACCACCTCATCAAACAGGTCTCTCTCTCTCTCTCTCTCTCTCTCTCTCTCTAGTTCCAGGAATGCTTCCTGATGTGTTTTTCTCGATCTTCTACTTTGCTACATGATTGTAGGGTTTCGATGTTACGCTTCTTGAAGCAGGGATTGGGCCCGCCGAGGAGATCGGTGTCAGAGGTGTGCCTTTCCGCCCCCCCCCTCTTTCTATTGAGGATTTTTTGCGATTATATTTGATTCTTGGGATCTGATGTTGAGCGTGTAATCACGTAATTCCTGGGTTTGTACGTTGTTTGTTGGAAATTTGTTCATAATATACAGTTGGAAGAATGCATGATCATGATTAGGGATAGACGATGGATCGTTGAACAATAGTTTAGTTGTTTGAAATCTGTTTTACTTTGAAACTCTTTAAGGATTCGAGGCGCATGTAATTTGGTAGTGTAAATCTTACTTTAGAAACGCTGATGCTGACAATTTTTGATATATAGGTAAATTCAACACCTTAATCTTTGTTCTACTAAACTAAAAAAGAAGATTCGTAGTGTTATCCTTCTCTGCGGTGACCTTAATCATCGGAATGCAACTGTAGGTTTTTGGTATCCGTATCGTAATATATTCTCTGTTGTTGATGAGCTTGGTGTTGAACCGTTCACTAAGTGGACTAAAGCGGCATTTTACTCCCCAGAAGGCATTGAGGTGAAGTACTTCTGTATGCACATTATTAGTCAACATATTTTTGCTTATTTTCGTATCAAAAGCAGAGCGTGTTGAGTGGCCGAATGCTCTTTTCCATGACTTCTTCACACAAAAGGAATTTCAGGCAAAGCAAGAGCATGGAAAAGAGGCTCTTGATCTTCGTCATGCTTTGTGGTGATCATCTATCCTGAGCATGTCAGTTGGTAATCACTATGCAGGTTGAGCTTCCTATATTTCAGGATTTGCCTCGATTACCGGCTCCTCTTGGTGCTCTTATATATCCCCAAGTATGTTCATAACAGCATTCCTCACCCCATTGAAATCATCAGCGTTATTCTGTTTTTGCTCTTGTTTGAATCAGGCCTTTATTTCTTCTTTTATATAGTTTCCTCGCCTTCCTTTGGTGGATCGATTGACTCCAATTCCTCTTATGGCTGCAGGTATTGATTCAAGACATTGATTTCTTCCTTAGAATATTACTTCTGGAAACCCAAAAGAGTTTTTGATTTGGGTCCTACTGTTCACGTTAGATCTTTCCATTATATCAACACTCTAATGTATGCTTATGGAATGCAGTCATTGACTTTGACAACACTGACATGGCTTGGAGGAAATATGATGCAAGTGAGGAAGTTATCTTGATAGCGGATTGCTCATGGTACTTAATGAAGCCTCAGAACTTGACACATTTTAAAGTTTGATAGGAGCTTTTAATGGCAGTGACTTCAAGGGAACTATTTAAACAATTTGGTTGCTCTCGGCGGCTTTATCAAGAAGTTTTTGGACCAGTAGTTCAGGTTGGCTTGTTTGCTCCAGGAGAGCAGTGTAGTGCAGCTGCAACCTTGGGGATGCTGTATTATTACGTTCTCTCACATCAGGTTCGTTCCTTCCACTGATTAAAAGTATTTTTTTGGTTTATTGCTTATCATATGGCTTGTGTTAGCCATATTTGACAGAGACTAAGCCATCACTAAAGTCTTGCGGTAGCCATTTTTGACAGAGACTAAGCCATCACTATGATCTTGTGGGTTACTTCACTTCTTTTGGCCTGTACAGCAAAATTTTGATGTCGTATGGTGTCGTGGGACAGTTGAAGAAAAGATTTTGTCTCCGTGGCTCAAATCACTGGAATTAAAAGGCTTAAAGTTCCATGGAAACAGAAAACCAACAGACTTTATCATAAACGAAGAGAGTGGATGCATTTCAGGGGTTGCATGTGGGCAGGAGATTCACAAGGCTGATGCATTTATTTTAGCTGTTGGAGTCTCAGCTCTTCAGTCCATAATTACCAGCAGGTAGAACTTTCTGAAATTGGTGACAGCATCAACCTCTTCTTATTAGAAATCACAGCCTGCCTAATAGATTTTTCAAATGGTTTTCTGGGTTCATAGTTATCTGCGCATGTCTAACCTATCTACTTGAAATCTATTTACTGCAAACTTAGTACTGTTCTTCTTCTGTATAACAATATGTGGAAGTTCAAATCTTATATATATGCAACAGAATCATCCTTTTTAAATATAATAATCTGTGAGAATTTCAGGTACTTACTAAAATGCCTTTCCTTAGCATGCTTGCTGACAACTGAGTTTCATGTAGTCCTTTGCTACAGACACGGCAGGAATTTATGAATGTTCTTAAATTGGATACCATTGATGTGGTCTCTGTTAAACTATGGCTTGATAGAAAGGTAAGCAAAATGCAATCTTCTTTTCTTTGTCGAGTCAGAAGGCATCTTCAAGTTCAAGTGCTGATTTTAAAAGCTATCAGGTTAAAATTCCGAATGCAGCCAATGTCTGCTATGGCTTCGACGATTCTGCTGGATGGACTTTCTTTGATCTCTCTTCAATTTATGATGATTATGACAATGAAGCAGCAACAGTTTTAGAGACCGAGATTGTAAGTTCTATTGTTTCTTTGTTGACTATCTTTGGCAATAGAAAAAAAAGATGTTTTGCATAGTTGGTATGTGTGAACCTTGTTGATTTTCCCGCATGCCCGCGTGGATACTCCTGACAATGCATATGTGCAAATAACAAGTTTGTCAGGGCTACACACAAATGCCAAATTTGCACTGAATTCGCACAATTTTGCATAGTTACAGGGGCACCTATGCGAAAAACCTGAATGTTAGATTTATTATTAGAATCCATCTATCTGAATTTTCACTTGCTGCAGTACAATGCCAGTCAATTATTGCCGCTAAAAGATGAACAGATTGTTGCAAATGTTATGCCATATCTAAGGAAATGCATACCAGAATTCCAAGAGGCCGTTATAGTGCAGCAAATGGTTGTAAGATGCCCCATGTCTGCAACTCATTTTTCTCCAGGTAGCATTTTCTGATTATAAGTTTGCTGATGCATATTTCAGATCTTTGTCAGCTTTGTATTTAACAGTTGTAGGTCATAGTATGATAATGTAGCATCATTGTACAAGCTTTGCTCATCTATCTGGTGTTTGTAGGGGCAAACTATGCATTTGATGGTCTTTTTTTTTTCATATTTAATGCTTACACCTCATGCTTATGATTGCTGTGGTCATTGCTCAGCGTAAAGTGGGCCTCTTTTTTACCAATTTTCTCTGAAATATATAATTAACATGATGATCTGCTTCCGTTATATATGCAAATTTGTTGAGAGGTTATTTTATGATTGTTGGGCAAATTTTTGAAGATATTCTGTTGTGGTTGTTTGATGTTAAGTTGTTTCTCTGAAGCTATGGGGGGAAGAAAAAAGACAACTTATAAACTGTTACTTGTGCTTACTAATATTCATATAAGTGAAGCACAATTTCAAGAAATATTGGCCTCTAGAGTCTTTAGTAAGCCCTGTCTAAAGAGGGTTGCTAGTCCATCAAATAGGACACACATGCATCATTTTGGAAATTTGAAAGAGAATGGACCTTTGCCATGTTTATGCAGAAAAAAGTTGTGAGACAGAAAGAGACTAGAGAAAACTGGGGAAAGTTTAATGCAATTTTAGACGTGGCATGTATTAATGGACACAATTTTAGTGTTCATACCATTAAGTCAGGTTATGAAATGAGATACAAGAATGGGCCCAATGTATAACTACTTACACTCTTGCAGGGATTTAGTTAATTTGACGTGTTATCAAATAGATTAGATTGAAAGGTATGTCGGCCATGATTTTGTTTGCTTTGAGCTGATATATGGGCTTATCTATATGATTCTTCCAAGGATGGCCCCAATTGAATTCTAATTACAAGCATATAAGTTGCAGGTTCTTATAGGTACATGATGCGAGGCTCGACTTCCTTCCCAAACTTGTTTATGGCTGGTGATTGGATTGTTAATCGACATGGGTCCTGGTCCAAGGTAAGGACTTGAAACTATTTTGCAGATTCTCTCTCTCTCCCTCTCTCTCGATTGCTGGTTCTTGTGAGAAATTAAATACACATTGTAAGTTTTTTCCCATACTAGGAAAAAGCCTATGTGACTGGACTAGAAGCTGCTAATAGGGTAGTGGATTTTCTCGGTGAGGGTAACTTTGCCAAAATAATAGCAGTTGAGGAAGATGAGCCTCATATTGAAGCACTACGAAATTTCAACAGAAGAGCTAACGAGATAAGATCTCAGCTTCCACTGTCCGACTTCTTTCTCTAATGGCGTTTATTATTTATCGTTGGCACTGTAATGCTCGTTTATGCAAAATTAAGGTGTAGATTTCACCATTAAACGTCGAACTTATAGCCAAGTTTTACTTTGGTTCTCAAACTTTTAAGTTGAATATTGGGCAACTCTTAACTTTTGAAAATCATTTCTCTTTAGGCTTGGTTACTGTTAGAAGAAAGAAAAAAAACCGGCGCATCTGTACATCTGTCCGTCATGCTTCCATCGGCCTTAGATCTGATCTCATATTTGATCTCTACTTGGAAATTGGCTAGTTGAATTGTAAGAAAGGAATGACTAGAGGGACAATGGATTTGTGGTGCAAAGTATAAGCGCACTGGATTCAGGGAATGTTGTTTCCTTAGTGTTGAGTGCCCAATATAAAAGTTTAGAGACCAAAGTGAAAACTTGACTAAAGGTTCAGGGTCCAATGGTGCAATTTCCCCGAAAATTATGTTATGCCCTCTCTTTGATGTCTTTAGTATGTAAATATCCTATCTCACACTCCATTTTATATAAAAAAATTCTTGATATAAAGTTACTCTTTTACGTAAGAGCCTTTGAAGTGATTCTTAATTTTGCGGATATATCTTGGTTTTTGAAAGGATATTATATTATTATGAAGGTCCTACACTACCTGAAATATCAACGGTGAATTATTTCTAGTTGAATGACGGGCTATCAGAAACATCTCAGAATATTTCGTGACAGAATTGCTGCTACATTTCCAACAGGGCAAGACCTGCAAGAAATGGAGTTTTAATTAGGGTATTTTTCAAGACAAGGTTTCTTCCGTATAAAATCAGGGAAGACTACACCAACCTGTTTGGCCCAGCTCTGAAGTACAAACAGTGTCCGAGTTCTTTATTAGTTGATTCTCTCTGTGGCAGAATTGGAAGAAACAAAGGTAAGCTTCCGCTTTCAAAATCTTATATTTAATTCCCACTATAGCAAATTATCAAACTGCCACTTAATTAAATCACATATGGTCCCACTCTACAGAAGTATAACTGTGTTGACAAAATGTTAGGTTTCACCGAGTCCTCCAAAATCTAACCAACACCACCCCTAGTAGTAACTTCTAGAAATCATCAATCGGTAGCAACGTAAGAGCATGGAAGGATAATGTACCTCATTAGGACGCATTGTTGTTTGATATCCGCACTAAAAGCAAGACCAGTTTGAGCGGTTCACCGCCATTCTAAACCTTAACAAAAGCGATTTCATCTTTTCGGAGCTGAACCACGAAAAATTCCTACTTACAATTTAACCACGTCACATTATCCCAAACCATCCTAATTTAATTCGAATACACGGGGCTATTCAACGATCCCCGTACAAATTATAGCTATATGTTAGTTACGTGTCGGTTCTTACCTAACATTGGAAGCGGTTACCAACCCCTTTTTCAGAACCAAACACCAGTGGAAGCCACAGATGCACGGGCGTATGTACTAATAGGTCCAACAAGTGGTTCATCTTAATACACATTCTCTACCATAAACCATTCAATACCTAACCCTATAGTACAAACCATAATTAAGTGAACAATGATGTAGATATTTCATTTACTGCGCTAAGTAAACAGAAACAAAAACACGAAACGATGAATAAATGCATCGTATTTGCAAGGGTAATTGTTTATACTTGTTTAAGCTCGTCAGAAATTGACTAGTCCTTTGCATGAGATTAATGGATGACACAGGGGTCATAGAACTCTGCCGATTCTGCAAAGATGTAGCCCCATAAAAGGCGAAGAACTCTGTATAATTATAGATGGATTACAAAGTCCAATGTTCGTTGGACGATTACATATACATTTATATGCGCCTATAGTTTGCATACATTAGTGGTTTCGACATCTCGTCTACACAGTGGGCAGGAACCGTGCTTTGTGAGCCAAGTGTCGATGCACGGCAAATGAAACATGTGTCTGCAATAAGGCAAGCTTCTTACAATCTCTCCAACTTGGAAATCCTGAAAAGTTTTAACACTTAGTGCAATACTACTATTATTGGAAATCACCAACGTGAAATTTACGTAAAACCGAAACCAACCTGGAGGCATACAGAACAGCAGATGTTCTCTCCCGTTTCGTCGACTTTATTTCCCATGGTAATTCTAATCTTTGGGATATTGTCAATTGAATCCTTTGATACGCCTCTCGTTCCTCCAGTTTCGAAGAAATCAGGAACTTCCATGTACGATGAGCCTAAAGCACTCATCTGTAATCAGAACCGGTTGAATCATTACCAAAGCATTGTACTACTAATCTTCTTTAAATTGCTAGCAAAAGATGTCAACATGCACCAGTAAAATAGATAACAATGTATTGGAAATGCATATTTTCTATTTTGATTCGAGTCTTGCTACAACTTATATGAAAAAAAAGAAAAGAGGACATGAGTTGATACCTGGCTCTGTACAGCACTCTGCACTGCAGGACCGACCTTTTCCCTTACAAGTCGCCCACTCAGAAGACTACAGATGATGTCCATCTGAACAAATGAGTTTAGAAGTATAGTGAGCACTGTAACTTAGAAGAGGTCAACTTCTTAGCCGCCGAATAGTAAGTAGAGATGTAATGCACTACAACTATAAGAACGCAGGCACTTACCTAGGATTTTTAAGCTGCATCTAAATATTTCTCTTTCTTATGCTAACCGCAGGTGCAACGTTAAAGCTCATAGTTTAGCTAACACAATTCTCCAAATGTACCACCCCACATGCTCAAATGTGTACCTTGTACTGTTTCAGGTTTATTGTGCTTAACTCTGTAATGTTGGCCGAGTATAAAGAAATTACCCACTGGCATTCCCTTAGACAAGAGTAAACTAAAATAAACCAGCGTCATCAACATTTCATTAGCTTAAGTCAGTCAATTGTTGCAACAGGGTACCAAACCTCTTTAAAAGGTACGAAGTTTGTTCATTTCAATAGAAACCTCTCTTAAGATGGACAAAAATGTTCATAAAAGCATAGCATGTTCACAACTGACAGGCCCCAGGCAGCGAGGAGGAGACAGATAACTATTGCAAGAATGCTAGGTTTCTCTACTTTTATTTAAATGGTATGATAAGTCGGTGAATTGGTACTTGAATAGACATTCACATCCATTTTAACTGAGGGTTTTTCGATAGAGTTAATCACAAATTCAGTCCCTGAAGTTCGACCCGTTGCAAATATGATAATTTAGTCTTGAAGTGTGACCCTGGCTTAACGTCAGAAATTGACCTCGATTCCAAAATTCGCCCTTAAAAGTTCAATATCGGCTATTAACGTCATCCTCAAAGTTTTGATTTTAACAATCGGTTTAGTCTCAGAATGGTGTTATCATGACATAAACGGAGCTACGAGGAAGGGACTACATAGCTACAAATGGAACTACGAGGACAAAACTAAACCCTGGAGTAAACTTCAACTAAAATGAAGAGTTAACTACTGCTATCACATTTTAACCCAAAAAAGGTTTTCAATTGTATGGTAACATAGCAATTTCTTCTGGAGAGAACTATTAGGCTCTTTCAAAGCTTACCACATACAATATGCTCCATATTCCAGACTCATTCGACTTCCACAGATCGAGAGATGATTCGACGACCTCGATCGAGAAGACCGCGCCGGAAATAGCCCCAATCCCGGCCCCTCGGAACATCCCGCTTTCGGTCGCTAAGCCGATCAAAGCACCGGTGACGGCGCCGACAAATGAGCCCACTGAACCCAAATGAGATAGCACAGAAACAAGCATCAGCATATCATTTAATCAAAATGGTACCCAGTGATTCAGGATCAAACAAGGAAATTATGCATCAGATGATTACAGAAGCAGAGGTATGTTAAAAATCAAACATTTGATGCAAACAAATAAAAAAATAAAAGGCACTAAACTCATCAAATCCTGTTCTAGAGCAGAGGCTTAAAGGGAATGAACCATTGATTGAAAACGAAAGGGAAAAAAAATAAAAAAACCAATTTCAAATCACCAATGGCAAATGCAGGAATCAAACACCAAACTCATCAAATCATGCTCTAGCACTAATGCTAGAGAAAGCCCACATCCCAAATCACCACAAACTCTCATGTAGCACTTCACCAACAAGTTTATCAAGCATAAAAAGATGAAAAAAAACAAAACAAAACAAAACAAACCTATAGCAAAAATGCATGTGATGGTGGCGCAAAGCACCCTCCCAGCCACCTGAGAAGCCATGGCACCATAGCTCCCACATCCCCTCCGAACCCACTCATCAAAAGAAGAAGAAGAAGAAGAAGAAGAAGAAGAAGAAGAAGAGGAAGTATAGGAATCCATTTGTTGCACTACAGTGTAAATATAGTTAGGTGAGATGGGTATTAATAAGAAGGGGTGGGAGGGGGGGAGTGTTGAAGTAGTGGAACCAATAATCAAAGTGTAAAGGAGGGATTTTTGGAAAAGGATGGGAGGAGGAGGAGGAGGAGGAGAAGGGGAAGGGGAGGTAGAAGAAAAGGAAAGAAAAGGAGGGGTAGGAGTGTAATTAATGAGCAGCAGAGGAGTGTGGGTTTTTGGAAACAAAGAAAAACTGTGGGAGCACTCTCTCTCTCTCTATCTCCCTCTCTCTGTTTGTGTGGTTTGTGTAGTCCCTGGGAACACTTCAATTCAGAGTTCCCCTACTACTGCTGAGTACTAATAACACAAGCTTTTGCCTTGTGTTGGACTTTATACCGTTTGGTTCGGGGTTAAGAAAAAATTAGTTATTCCAGGAATAGAGTTAAGTTTAGGGTTAAGGTGGAGTTAGAGTATTTTTGTGTTTGGTTGGGGTTGGAGTTAGTCCAGGATAGTGAAAAATAGTGTTTGGTTGGAGTATGTGGGATAAGAAAGATAGTGGGTTATTATGAATAGAAAATAGTGTTTGATTGGGGTTTGGTGCGGTTAGGTGGGGTTACCTAATCCGGGATAACCCATTTGAGGTAAGGTTACCTAACCCCACCCATTTTTAGAAGTGTTTGGGGATAAAATGAGGGTTAAGAGGTTATTCCACCCCTTAACCTCCAACCAAATGGAGGTAGGCA
The DNA here is from genome assembly GCF_001540865.1 of Ananas comosus. Classification (NCBI taxonomy): domain Eukaryota; kingdom Viridiplantae; phylum Streptophyta; class Magnoliopsida; order Poales; family Bromeliaceae; genus Ananas; species Ananas comosus. Next base: position 14,224,486 of record NC_033623.1, on the reverse strand, counting down.
TACCATAACCGATTTTTTTAGGGTTAATTGCATACAGCCTCCTACTATAAGTATATCCAATAACAGATATATTTTCATAAAATTTAATTTTTTATTTTTCTTCTTATAAAAGTATGGAAAAACTTCAAAAAATCCACTGTGGTTTCGTATTTTTTCATTTTAGTACCCTGTGTTTTAAAGTGTATCAAGTTAGTACTTTGTGGTTTTATTTTTGTATCAAGTTAGTACCCTATGGTTTTTAAACCACATGGTACTAAAGTGATAAAGTCCGAAACCATAGGGTACTAAAGGGATAAAGTGCGAAACCACAAGGTACTAACTTGATACACTTTAAACCACAGGGTACTAAAGTGATATAGTGAGAAACCACAGGATACTAATTTTATACACTTTAAACCACATGATACTAAAATGAAAAAAAATGAAATCACAAGGGGGGTATTTGAAGTTTTCTCTAAAAGTTTTAACATTTTCACATATATCTTTACTGTTAGGATTTATTAAAAAACATCTAGTTAACTATAAGTAAAATACTTAATTCTAATTAGTAAATGAGTTAAATTGATCTTTTTCCTCTCTTATATTATCAGGTTAAATACTTTTTAGGGAGGACATTTCTATATAATTCTAACAATTGGGACTTTCAAAGGGATATATATATAATGACAAAAATATCATTTCATTTATCTACCGTTAAAAAAAAATAGTATTTTAACGGTAACAAACCAGAGGAGTGAAAATTAGTATCACTGGACTTTTGTAGAAATAAAAATAAAAAGTTGGACTTTATAGGAATATATTTGCTATTTGATATATTTATATGGAGCTTTTTGCAATTAATCCTTTTTATGTTAATTAAGAATTTTGAGCCGCTTGAGTAAATTGCATTACTGATCCCCAAACTTGAAGACAAGTAATAAGTTTCATTTTTGGTCCCAAAATTTCAAATTTGATAATCAGAATCCTAAAATTTTATTTTAATTCTTAAATCTTCAACCGTGTTTCTTTTTAGTCTTTATGATATAACAGACATTATTATTTGCAGACAATTCTTATCATACTAATAGTCTTGTACATCACGAGTTTCTTAATTCTGCATCAATTTCGTACTTTTAATTTGATTGTCTCATTGTTATATAAAGAAAAAGGTTAAAATTTGATGTTGATGAGTAGTAGGATCAATGTATGAGATGATTAAAAAAAAAAAAAAAGTCACTAAATGGACAATACAGGAATGTACAAATGCGTGCACAATATTTTTTTCTCTAATAATAAATTATAAATATGTATAGCAACTAACCTATTATTTTTTTTCTAAAGCTATTACACTACTAAACTATTTTTTTATTTACAAGGCAATCTTTATAATCTATTAAAAATAATTTAGTTTAATCAAGTGAACTTGCATTAATTGTTACAAAACCGTAGCAAAAAAATTACTTGTAATTTTCCTTTATCTCTTCTATATTTTCTTTTTTCTTTTTTTTTTTCCTGGTGAGTCACATCATAATACCCTATGTACACTAGAAGTCGTTATCATAGCACATCTAGACACTGTGCAATCTCAGAGAAACCTATTTACCTTAAATACAATACCCTGTTTTTTAAAGCCCATAGAAACAATAGTTGTATTGTCCCAAACTGCTACAAATACGATTTGCTGTGGATACGTAGATGGGAGAGATATGGGCACAAGCACCTCAGTGAAAATAAATATCCAAAAAAAAAAATCTTCTGGGGCATTAAATACCATAAATAAGATACATATATTGCATACATGGACAAAAGTTTAACAAAAGAGAATCATTGAGAGGAAAAGAAAATGGCAATTGTGTATTCATTTAATTGGACAGCTCATGGAGATAAGAGCTGATATATTTACCATTATGTAACACTTACATGGAGGAAACAAAGAAAAGCAAAAAAAATGCTATCTATTACACCAATAAATAGGTTACAAGTTTTTAGTATTAAAAAATTGCTAAAAGTAGTAAGAAAATAATAGTTTTTGAATGAATGAATTGTAAAATTTACACTCTATAAATAGAGGTAGAAATTGTACTGCACAAAAATAAAATTATGTACATGAATAAGTAAATATATAGTTAAGAGTGGTCAAAGCATTGAAAGAAGCGAGAAAAAAAAAAAAAAAACCAATAATATTGAGAACACGTTTGAAGGATAGAAAAGAGTCGAATGGTTCGACGCAGAAATAATTAACTTTTTCTTTAAGCATAGTGCATGAAGTCCACCACTCTTAAATTCATATAATTTTTTTTCGATTATATAACTATTAGTGCCCAAATTTTACTTCGATTTACTCTCAAGACAATGTAATTATATAATTTGAAGTAAGAGAGAAATTGTATAAGCTCTTGATAATTCAAATCACTTACTTTAAAGTAAGATTAAATTTCGAAAGTTTGGAAACAGTAAAACATGATGTACGTTGTGTCCTACATGTTTAAACCAATATAAAAAAATACAGTTGTTGTGCTAACCAAAATTATAGCCCCTCTTTTTAATATTACCTGCACTAATAAAAAGGTGTCCATGATTACTATAATTGAAATTCGAGGATGTAATCAAAATGGAATCAAACTTCTATGGCTAATTAGTTCATAGTTTATTCCGCATATAAAGCTTAAACAAACTCCTTCTGATGACAACTACAGCTAAAATAAAGGTGACAAAGAGATGTACATATGTTTCCTTGTATGACATAATAGTTTGAATAAATTTGCAACCCACTTTTATCGCTTTCACTTGTACTAACTCTAAGAATTAATAAAATCAAGTCTCTTCTAATTAATTAGGAAAAAGAAAAGAAAAGTTGAAACCTCTCATTTTCATTAACCAAATTCACATAAAAAGGCCAAAAGTTGTAGGTACATTTTTGCATCACTGGAGAACACTAATAAACGTCGCGGTCGCGCTGAGCCGGTGTTAAAATTAGCCGTCCTGCAGGCGTGCCCGATAAACATGTGGATTACGATAATCTAAACAAATCTATTGATTATTTGGTTGAAAATGACGTATTAAGAGGGCCAGTAAGATGTGAAATATAACTATATTTTTTTGTTTAGTATATTCATTTTTCGCATTGTGCGAATCGAGGGCGCGATACACTGCACCGGAACTTGAATTCGAGACCTCCCAATGCGAAAAATTAAGCGTTGTTTGATGAAGTATCGTGTAAATGTACTGTTGTTCAACAAAGTAACGACATTTTTTTAATGGAAATCATCTCATATCACCCATAAGTCCATTTTCACGGCTCTTAAATTATCACATTTTATAATGAAATAGTCGTTTTAAAAAATCAGGCGAAACATAACACATAACACGTAAAAATGTTCAAACGGTATGCAAAGTATTTGGATTAGCAAAAGACGAAAGAAAAGAGTTAATTAATTATGGAATATTCACAAACGATTGCCCTCAAGTGTATCCAAGATAGGAATGTGGTACCAAACAATAAAGTTTTTGTCAAAGAAAACAATCTCTCATGATGCTGGTATCTTAGACTTGTGGAGCAAATGAATCGAGAGAAGATGATACACCCATTAAAAATCCAATCGTGAATTATAGGGTAAATGTTTTGTTTACGTAAATGTTCATAATTTACCCAGCAATTAGAGATACTAGAAATTTAGTATTGTTGAAATGTTCAGATCACTCGTATGGTGAAGCCATTTAAGCTATGAGACCTAGCCAACTGCGCTAGGTCCATTACCTCACCCCTGTAATCTAATTCATAATTTTAATGAATGAAACAGATAACAAATTATTTTTTTTTCAAAAAAAAATAGTATGGCGAAGCTTTTCGTTCTCTTTTTTAATTTAAGTTGGAAAGAAAAGGAGAAAACGAAGGAAAGATAAGCTTTATTTAATCTAATAAGTACAAGTATGATCATTTAATAAATTTAATTATGTCTTCTATTTTTTTGAGAAATAGATAGCATGCTATCCATTTCGTTTATTTCATTTAGAAATAAATTTAGCTGGAAATAAGAATCAACTAGTATTTGAACTTGGAAGCTCGGGTACCAACTACCAAGTCTTTTGCCACTTGCGTTAGGGACGGTCGGTATTATCATTCGAAAGAAAGTTTCAACACATTGATATACCAACTCGAACATTTATGGTTCGAGCCCTAGCCTCCCAGCACTTAGGGACAGAATCTCGGTATTTCATCTTGTACAGAGACTTGACAGGGTGCTTTGACGATGGAGTTCTGGCGGACTTTATACGGTTTGTTGCCATATGGTGTGTCCACATTGGCGGGTTATGATTTGACCCGATCCACATAAGTTATGGATCATGATTCATCCTAACAAGTTTAGGATAAGTATGAATTATATGTTTCTTATCAGTTAAGAAACATATCTTATAATAGATATTTATTATATGTTAATAAATATTCCAATCCTTATCCTAATCTATAGGAGATTCAGGATATTTAGGGGTTCCGTTATTTTATATATACGCCCCGTTTTCTCCCGCAGGAGAGATGATTGAATACGATCTAATTCGAGAATCCACAAAATCTTCCTTCTTCTCTCTCATCTTCCTCTCTGGGATTTCCACCTACGTTCCCGGGGTTTTAGGGTGTGGACATAGGAGAGGACTCTGGTAGCCCTCTCCGATTGGCATCCGTGACGTAAGGCGATCCGTTCCGTGACGTAAGGCGTACGCGTGGAAGAAGACGAAAAATGTGGGAGATCCAGAAGCATCGAGACAAGGACGATCCAAGAAGGCTTGTAAAACAAGCAACCCGATCCGATTCCGGTTCCCGGATACGTTGGCTATCCGGTTTGTAAGTTTCCGCTGCCTATTATTTCCACCAAATTAGTATCAGAGCCAGCATGCTTGTTTTCGCTTATATGATATCTTGTGATGCTATATTTTAGATCGCATGTTTTTCCTTGATCAATTCTTGATGTAGATCCGTTCTGCATTTTTTGTTTCTTTGTGAAATCGAAAAAAATTAAATTAGTTTTACTTTTTCTGATCATCATAGGAACATGTGAACTTTTTTTAACATATGTTGTTTTTTCGTGCAATTTTTTTTACTGGGAGCGGCATGAAGCGGCCTGCTGTGGGCGGCGTCGGTACTCACCTGCGCGGGCCCGCCTGCTGCAGGCACGGACGCAGGCCTACGACCAGCGCAGGGCTCTGCATGCTGCAGGTACCGAAGCCCACCCGCCGCTTCCGCCCGGGCCCCGCCCCGCTGCGGAGCGGGCTTACCCGCTGCTCCGAGCGGGCCCGCGCTGCGGCGGCGCGGGCGCAACCGCGCGCACGGCGCGGCTCGGCCCGCTGCTGCCGTGCGGAGCGCACCCGCACACGCCCTGCGGGCCGGCCCGCTGCGGGAGCGTAGCGCAACCGCCCGCACCGCCGGGCCTGGCCCGCTGTGGGTGCGGGGCTCTGCACGCATGCGCTCCGCGCAGGCCCGGCCCGCTGCGGGCACGGGCTGCACCAGCGCACCGCGCAGGGCCTCGCCTATTGCGGGCACAGGGCCGCCCCGCGGTAACCGTGCGAGCCCGGCCGCTGTGGGCACACGAGTCCTGTGCTGGGCTCGGCCCTGTGCGGCGGGCCTGCGTGAGCCCGAGCAGGCTCTGTAGCCGGCCTAGCTCGCTGCACGCAGTTCAAAAAAAAAAATAATAATAATAAAAATCCTGTGTGGATATTTTTATTTCCTGCATGATATTTGATAAATATATTTCCTGCGTAATATTTTTGGATACTTATTATGCCTTTTTTTTAGAATATGCATGTGTTGTTTATCCTATGTGGGTGTTTTTTTGCTTATGTAGCATGATATTTTATTGGCATATAAGTACTTATGTTATTCGGTGATTTTTTAACAAAATTTAATTTTGGAAAGACGGGTTCGACGTGTGCAGCATTCCTGTAGAATATTTATTTTCTGATGTACATCTTGTAGTGATGTAGTAGGTTTTAATTATGAAAAAGGTGATGTAATAATTAAGGCCATGTAAAGGAATGTGTTTTGCGCAGCGTCGACGTTTTTCAAATTAAATTTTGGCATAAGTACTTATTTTTTTTATCTGTGTGATGACATCATGTGATTTGTTCTTCATGTATAAAATTTTTTAAGGATGTGTTCTTTCAAAATGGATCAGTTTCAATTTTGAATAAGTTTCAAAATTAGTAGAAAAAATTAATAAGATTGTAATATTTTGAATCGATACTGGGTGATGATTACGAGCATAGCGAAGTTTTCGATCCCGTTGTGTCGAGGATAAAGTTTCAATCTTGTTAATTTTTTTGGGAATATGTGCCTAATGTCCAAACCTAATTTTGAATGTAGTGAAATGACTTCCAAGAACATCATAGCTGATCTCACCAGGGGTGATAAGCTAGATGGAAAGAATTATGATATTTGGCACAGGAAAATGCAATACCTGCTTAATGAACAAGGGGTTCTTGAAACTCTATCTGTCAAAAGAGTCTTGCCTGCCGAAGGCACAGCTTCTGAGCATGAAAAGGAGATCTATAACAAATGGATCAAGGAGGATCGAACTGCTCGGTACACTATGTTGAGTGCCATGCAAGACGACCTCATTGGACAGTTTGAGATCTTTGAAACTGCCAAGGATATGTGGGACAATTTGAAGATTACATTTGGTCAAACTTCATCTACAAGGCTACGTGCCCTAAATCTTAAGTTTCTACAGTACATTAAAGACCCGAAGCATTCAATGGCTGAGCACCTTCGTGTGATGAGCGCCATGATTCGGGACCTTAAGACTGCTGGAAACGAGCTCACTGATGAGCAACAAGTTCTAGCGGTGATTCGTTCACTGCCTGATCCTGAATGGTCCCAGATGAAGCTCCTGATGACGCACAGCGAGAACATTAAAACGTTTAATGACATCTCGCGCCATCTTGAGCTCGAGGCAGAGCGCTTGGAAGTGAACCGTTCTGTCGCTCTTGTTGCACGCTCCGAGAAGCGCAGTGGGATTGTACCCAAGCGCAAAAAGCGTCACAACAATGGAGCGCAGAAGAAATGGAATCAAGCTCCTCAGGGTGGAGTTGGAAAGCGCCACAGAGGCAAACGCGCTGGCAATAAGGATGCTACAAAGCTAAAATGTTACAATTGCAAGAAGAAGGGTCATTTCGTTCGGGATTGTCCTGAGCCGAAAAAGGTAACCCGACCACTCAACTCACACTGTTTTGTTTGCTCTCATGCTTTAGTAGCTCATTCTCTTCCCGATTGGATTGTGGATACAGGAGCAAACAAACACGTAGTTCGTGACCGAGTGGGGTTCGTAGATTACCATCGAGTACCGTCTGGCACACAATTCGTCACCCTTGGGAATGGCACGAAGGAAGAAGTCCTTGGAGTCGGTTCGTACCAACTCAAGTTGCGTGGTGGCCGCACTTTACTTCTTCAGGACGTGCTATATGCACCCGGAATTCGATGTAATCTATGTTCAGTTTTAGCTTTGTTGCACCTAGGATATTCATTTCATTTTGACAGAAACCGCCTTGACATTTCCTTTCATGGTACTTTATTTGGTTATGGTACATTAGTTGATGGTTTCTTTAAATTAGATTTGGAGGATGATTCGTTTGCATTTACTACTTCTACTTCTTCTTCTTCTAATCTCTGTGATGAATCCGTTAAATGGCATGCCAGATTAGGCCATATAGGTCAAGACAGAATGAATAGACTGGCTCGAGAAGGCCTTTTGGGGTCTCTCGCCAAAGTTGACCTATCTGTGTGTGAGCCTTGTCTGGCTGGAAAGGCATGTAGAAAGCCTTTTGGTAAGGCTACTCGTGCCTCTCATCCTTTAGAGCTAATCCACTCTGACATTTGTGGGCCAATGAATGTGAGGGCCCGGCATGGTGCGTGCTATTTTCTCACATTCATTGATGATTATTCCCGTTATGGATATGTCTATTTGCTTTCTCGCCGATCTGAAGCTTTAGATTGCTTCAAACGCTTCGTTGCGGAGGCTGAGAATCAAATAGAAAGAAGTGTAAAGGCGCTTCGCACTGACCGAGGTCGTGAGTACTTGTCTGATCAGTTCAAGACTTATTGTGAGGAAAAGGGCATTAGTAGACAGCTCACTATTCCTGGTACTCCGCAACAAAATGGTGTTGCAGAGCGAAGGAACCGTACTCTATTAGACATGGTTAGGTCGATGATGGCGCAAGCGCAACTTCCTATAAATTTTTGGGGAGATGCGCTTTTGACTGCAGCCTACATCCTTAATCGAGTCCCTAGCAAATCAGTGCCTACTACCCCATATGAGTTATGGAGCGGTAGAAAGCCAAGTTTACACTACTTACGCCCTTGGGGTTCAGCTGGATATGTTCACAGCCCCTCACATAAATTCGGAAAACTCGGCCCCAAAGCGAGCAAGCATGTGTTCATCAGATACCCTGAAAATTCGAAGGGTTATGTGATGTATGGTGAACACCCAGATGGTGGTATGACCGAGATTGAGTCTCGTGATGTGGAATTCCTAGAAAGGGATTTTCCAAGCATTGGTGAAATGCGAAGAGACGTCGGATTGTATGAGTTACAGGACGACGCTACCCCATCTGCGGTTGAGGGTGATCGATCACTTCCCGAAGTCGCTGAAGGAAGTGGTAGCGATCCTCCGGCTAGTGGGAGTGCTTCGTTGAATGAGAGCATACCCTTGGAAGTCGGCAATTCGGACCCTCCATTGCGTAGAAGTGAACGTGGACATATTCCCCGTCGACATTTTGAGATCGAAGGGGATATTTTCATGTGTACTCCGCTCGATGACGATGAACCTTCTTCTTATAAAGAAGCTCTGCAGACGTCAGCTTGCAGTGAGTGGATGGCTGCTATGAAAGATGAGATGGACTCCATGAGCAAGAACCAAGTATGGGAATTGGTTGACCTTCCGCCTGGGCGCAAGTCTATTGGAAATAAATGGGTTTTAAAAATTAAGCGCAAGGCGGATGGATCAATCGATAAATACAAGGCTCGGCTCGTGGCTAAGGGCTACACTCAGAGGCAAGGGGTAGATTACAACGAGACGTTTGCTCCCGTTGTGAGATTTGCCTCAATTCGTTTGATTCTAGCCTTAGTGGCACACCTAGATTTGGAATTGTTCCAAATGGATGTCAAAACAGCTTTTCTCAACGGAGAATTAGCAGAGGAGATCTATATGGATCAACCTGAGGGTTTTGTACTCAAAGGTCAAGAAGACAAAGTTTGTCGTCTTAAAAGATCCATTTATGGTCTCAAGCAGTCGTCGAGACAGTGGTATTTCAGGTTTCATGAAGCCATCACCTCTATCGGTATGTCCATGATAGAGGAGGACCACTGTGTGTATATCAAGAAAACAGAGAATGGGATTTTGTTTCTCTCTCTATACGTCGACGACATATTATTGGCTGGAAATGACATGGAGTTAATCAATACCACTAAGGAGTGGTTGTCTCTCAACTTTGAAATGAAAGACATGGGTGAGGCGAGCTATGTGCTCGGAGTAAAGGTCATCCGTGATCGCTCTAGAAGACTTCTTGGTTTGTCTCAAGAATCTTATATTAAAAAGGTTCTAGAGCGTTTTAGGATGCATCATTGTAAACCCGTTGATACTCCAGTGGAGAAGAATCAAACTCTGAGTCTTGATCAGTGCCCTAAAACGGATAAAGAGAAGGAGCAAATGAGTAGGGTTCCTTATGCGAGTGCAATTGGCAGTTTGATGTATGCTATGATGTGTACTCGGCCTGACATTTGCTTCGCTGTTAGCTTGGTAAGTCGTTACCAGAGCAACCCAGGACCTATTCATTGGCAAGCGGTCAAGAGAATCCTTCGATATTTAAAAGGAACCAGTGATCTCGTTCTCTGTTTTCAAGGAGGGGACTTGAGATTGAAAGGATATAGTGATGCTGATTGGGGCGGTGATAGAGATGAGCGCAGGTCCACCTCAGGCTATGTGTTTATGCTTGGAGGTGGGGCAATTTCCTGGTGCAGTAAGAAGCAGAGCTGCATTGCCTTGTCAACCATGGAAGCGGAATACGTTGCTTGTTCAGCGGCCGTACAGGAGGCAGTTTGGCTGAGGAGATTTCTCCAACACCTCGACATCGTGACTCGAGCAAATGAACCTGTTGAGATGTTCTCTGACAGCATGGCTGCCCTGGCGTATGTGAAGGATCCCAAGTATCATGGCAGGACCAAGCATATTGATATCCGATTTCACTACATTCGAGATATGATTAAGCTAGGCGAGGTCGTTCTTAAACATATTTCCACCACTAGGATGGTGGCTGATCCGTTGACCAAGCCGATAGCTAGGGATGTGTTCCAGACCCACGTTGGGAGTTTGGGTCTTCGTAGGTTTTGATTTATGGACATTATTTTGTATTTTACGCTTTATTAATGAAAATGTGTTTTTTCTTTTAATGTGATTGCGTAATTGATACTAGTAGGCACATATTCGTTAAGTCACCGGGCTCAGATCAGCCCACTCACACGGGTGATCGCCCTGGCACCTAGGTGGTGAGCAGGATGAGACTAAATAATCATATTGAACTTGAGTAGTTGTAATATGATTGCTTTGTTCATATACGTTATGAATAAAGTGTTAACGTAATTTAAAAGTCGCCTTAATTAGTTTAAGATGAGACTCTCAAGAGTCAGATATGAATTTTTGGTGAAATTTCATATCGAGCCTGTATAGTAGCCGAACCTAAGTGCTCAGGTTAGAGAGATGACTTGAGTTGTGGTGGTTAGATACCTTAGTGGTACCTAGACCAAGGTTCGTATGGCGTTCTTTCAGAGCGTGACATGTCCCATTGAGTGGGAGCTCCGCCATAGCATACATATCATACTGTATGTGCTTGTCGACCAGTTAGTAGAGTGACATAAGCTCTTCCCTCCATGTCACTGTGTGAGCACTAACCCTTTTGTGCCCTCGACTTAGAACTACGTTATGAAGTGGAGGTCAAAAGTAACTAACTTAGCGTGTATCTCAGGGTCATGAGAAAATACGATCTCGCGGAGCACGTCTAGTAAAGTGCTTGGACCAATATGGATTAACGTGAGGGGCTGAGGAAGATGTTTCGATAACACACCACGTAAGTCTTGTGACTCATTGCCCGGGCGGTTATCTCAGTTATGTTACTTGAGATAATCATGAGTACGAGAAATAACGGTGGGGTCGAGCCCTGTCATTACAGGAGAGGGACTTTGTGATGCTTGATCCGGTGTGTGTTGAAACGTCTAGGGCATAGACGAATTAAGTCAGTGATGTGCTATATTAGTTGGGTGGTGACTTAATTTAGCACTCCTGCATGTGGTTCTTTTCGTCAGGTCGCACGCTCTATTACCCGTATGAAGAGACGAATGAGTGAGAGAGAGTTGGCCAATGTGGCCAAGTGGGAGATTGTTGCCATATGGTGTGTCCACATTGGCGGGTTATGATTTGACCCGATCCACATAAGTTATGGATCATGATTCATCCTAACAAGTTTATGATAAGTATGAATTATATGTTTCTTATCAGTTAAGAAACATATCTTATAATAGATATTTATTATATGTTAATAAATATTCCAATCCTTATCCTAATCTATAGGAGATTCAGGATATTTAGGGGTTCCGTTATTTTATATATACGCCCCGTTTTCTCCCGCAGGAGAGATGATTGAATACGATCTAATTCGAGAATCCACAAAATCTTCCTTCTTCTCTCTCCTCTTCCTCTCTGGGATTTCCACCTACGTTCCCGGGGTTTTAGGGTGTGGACATAGGAGAGGACTCTGGTAGCCCTCTCCGATTGGCATCCGTGACGTAAGGCGATCCTTTCCGTGACGTAAGGCGTACGCGTGGAAGAAGACGAAAAACGTGGGAGATCCAAAAGCATCGAGACAAGGACGATCCAAGAAGGCTTGTAAAACAAGCAACCCGATCCGATTCCGGTTCCCGGATACGTTGGCTATCCGGTTTGTAAGTTTCCGCTGCCTATTATTTCCAACACGGTTAAATCGGCCTATTCAGCGCTAAATAACGGGGGCATGAGGGATAGACGAGCGAGCAAGATATGGAGCTTCTGAATCCCTTTAAAAGTGAAGACGTTTTGTTGGCTTGTCCTTAAGAGAAGGCTCCTTACAGCAGATAACCTTGTAAAAAAGAGGCTGGACTAGTAACATATCTTGTGTTGTGTGGGGCTAAAGCTGAAAATATGGACCATCTATTTTCACGGTGTGTTTTTACTCGATTTTTTATTGTGATGTCTGGGACCGGAGGATGCACATTGTAGGGATCTGGATGACGATGTGGTCTCTGTTTGGGACAGATGGATGGCCGGGAGTGGACTGCGACCATCTCATGTTAATTCAACTGGTTTAGTAGCCTGTTCGTGGATTACCTAGCAGGTTAAGAACGATACGATCTTTCGTAACGCTTTACCGAACCCCGTGCTGTTAGTCCCCAAGATCAAACTGTTGACGAACTCTTGGAAACAAGCCTTTTCGACTAACCGAGTCTAGTCTCCGGGGTTTTTTTCTTTCGTCTTGGATATGCCTCATTTTTGTAGCTTAATTTATATCTCTAATGAATAAAGCGAGTAGCGTGTTATTTACTTCTCAAAAAAAAAAAAACACACATTGATATACGCTTATACCTAGTTTAGTTGTCTTAATTTTTTTGAGCCAAAAAGAACTTTTTTTTTTTTGGAAAAAAAATAGCAAGCTATTTTTTTTATATAATAAAAAAAAAAACTTAGCAGTAGAGATAAGACGGCAGGGATCTCTATAGAAAAAGTTCAAGAAGCGACAAAAGGTGAAGGGAGAGAACAAAGCAAAGAAAGAAAGGAAAAGAAAAGAAAAGAAAAGAAAAGAAAAAAATGGCAGAGCAGAGGGCGGCATTAATTGGTAGCGGTCAGTTCAGACTTCAGAGACTCGCGAAACCCATTATAAACCTCAGATGGATCGGGCTTTCGCTTCTGAACATTACGTTACTTCTTTCAAGCTAGATTGCCTATATCGGCTGTTTCTAAAGCAAGTGGCAAAGAACTTGATGATTGGTATTTAAAGTTTCAAATTTGAATCCTAATTGATTCATATTTTCAGCTAAATTTATTTTTAAATAAAATAAACGAAGCGGATAGCGTGTTACTTATTTAAAAAAAAAAAAAAAAAGCTAGATTGCCTATTATATAGCTAAAAAAAAAAAAAATTTGAGGATTTTTTTTTCTTTTGGAGGAGTTTCATTCAGTCTAATCCTTTTCGTCCATATCTCTCCGACGTTTTCTGCCTATTGAGATGAGGATGGATCACCATCCGATGCTTCAATGCAAATCGAAGTAGATGCATTTTGAGAGTAGATGGTCACATGTCTTCAATTTATTTATTCACGCAGAGTACACATAGCTATTCTTCCTCCCAACGCCGTTTAAGAAGATTATTCGCTGTGAGATTTTTTTTTTTTTTATGAATCTGTAATGTCCCGACCTACTAGTAATAATAATACGTTGAATCCAAACCACCGACTGAGAATGCTTAATACATGTGTCCATGACTTATAAGTGTCACAGAATCTAGCCTGTTGCTGTCCATTCGTATATCCTCAATTAAATTTTTCATCTCTTGTAGCCTGCTCCTAACTTGGAGAGGTGTAAATTCGAGTCCTCTGACAATTATATTCCACCTCCATATTCCTCTTCGCAGAGAAAGAATTAAAATTGTTATGATCTGCTGTTTGTTTTCCCAGAATAATTAGATACTTGAACTGTTGCTTCTGCTCTGCATGAATCGTACGTATTCGTTCTAAAAACTAATTGAACAGCATCTTCGTAATACCAAACTACTACTATTCGGAGCAGATAACTAGGCTGAGAAGCGAAGCCAACCAAACGTTGTTTTTTTTTTTTTTTTTTTTGATAATAAAAATCCGCATTAATGAAATTTTTTTGGCATTGCAAAGTGTCACACTATTGTATTCCAGAATGTTCCCTAATTAATGCGTCGACAAAATTTGAATTAATCTCTTGGCCATGATATACATAATAAGTGCATGTCGGGTCCATCTAATTGAATTGCTTCATATGGCTCGCACGTGAATTTGTCACGTGGCTTCTCAGTTAAACATCTTTGTCACATCTCCTGCATCTCTTATTTTCATTTTACTATTTTTTTTTATTTACCTTTTATTTTTATTTTTTCCGATAAAGATAGTATGAGGCTCAAGCCTCCCTCAATTTCTTCCGAATATACATTCACTTGCACAAAATTGGCCAGAACAGTGTCATTAATTGTATACTTATAATTTAATTAATCTTCCCCTTCTCTCTCTCTCTCTCTTCTTGTATTCCTTTCCTTATCTTTATTTTTATTATTTTTTGTTTCCTTTTTATTTTTTGAGATCTTGATTATCTCATTTCTGTAGTTAAATTCATACCACATTATTGAATAAAATGAATAACTTGTTTTTATTTTTTTGAGAAAATTAGTAGGACTTTTTTCGAAAATAACCCTGTGAAATTTCATATTTGCCAAACTAATCCTGTGAAATTTTTATTTGTGAAACTAACCCTCCTCTCGCCACGTGGGCGCCACGTCAGGGATTCCTCAAAAGGCGGTGAATCGTTCACCGTCTTTGATATTTGTTGTGAAGACAGTGAATGGTTCATCGTCTTTAGTACAAATTCCTAATCCGTGCAAATCTTTTCAAGTCCATAATATGGTATACTTGATAAGACGATGAATCGTTCCCCGTCTTCTCGAGGGCACAGAAACGGCGGACTTGAGAGGGCGGAAAGAGGAAAAGGCGGAAAGGAGAATTTTGCACTAAAGGCGGTGAGAACTATTCACCGCTTTTACAACAAAAATTACAAAGACGGTGAACGATTCACCGTTTTTTTGAGGAATCCCTGACGTGGTGTCCACGTGGCGAAAGGAGGGTTAGTTTTACAAATAAAAATTTCGCAGGGTTAGTTTGATAAATACGAAATTTTATAGGGTTATTTTCGAAAAAAGTCCAAATTAGTATGTTATTTATCTATTTTATTTATTTTAAAATTTTAATATTAATTAAAGATATAAAATAATTAGATTTCAAACTTAAAATTTCAAATACTGACCATATATGTTTGGGAATGGTCGCTCTCTCTGCCTGAAGTTATTATGCAAGTGATGAAAGATTTAATGCCTCTAAAAACTAACAAACAAACAAAAATTTTTAAAAAATAAAGGAATGGATAAAATATTGTGGTTGCTCGAAGCACAAGGAGGAAGCAAATTCATGGGGTCGCCATCACTTGATCTCATGAAGTTAGGTTTCTACTTTATATGTAACTTGGAGCAGGTGGGCGTCGGCGTACTCATAAAAATTTGAAAAATTTTTCATGTTAGAGAAATTTTTTTTGACATATTTAAAGTAAAGAGAACAAAAAAGATTTGAATTGTGACTAGATATAATATGTCTCTTTTAACAATATCAGAAATTATTCTTAGTATATCAATTTCCTTTTAAAAAAAATCTATGAAATCTCTTCTGTATAGTCCTACTCAAATTTAAGGGGGAAAAAAAAACCACACAAGCTTTGGATCCACCGCAACAGGGTTTTATAAAGTTATCAAAATGTTAGCAAATCCATGTGGGACATTTTCTCCGGTCTGTCGGACATATTAAGGGCTTATTTGGTTCAATGGTAGAATTAGAATAGATAATGAAATGAGAATGAATTGAAATGGTAATTGGATTGGCTTACTCCCCTAAGATGTTTGGTTCATTTGTGGATTGAAAATTAGAATGAATTATTCACATTCCATTATTTGGTTCGTATAAACTAAAAAATTATAGGATACCATAATACTAATTTTACTCTTAAATATAATTTTATATTATTTAAAATTTATGAAAAATATAATACTATTCTCTAATAATTTTTCCAAAAAAAATATCAAATTTATTTTTAAAAACTTTTATTGATGTGAGTTAGGGATAGAGTTTTGAGAGAGGATAGGTTTTTTTTTTTTTTTTTTTTTTTTTTATGAGAGAGGGATGAAGAGATCGTATGTATAATACAAGAGTGGAGGGTAAGATGGTTGCTTGGGCCTCAAAACTTAGTGGGCTTCGAAAATGAAATCTCAATCCGGGCTAGAAAACCAGAATCAAGTTGAAGGCTGATGGGTCATTCCTATTCCAGTCCGGAATAGGAATCCTAAACCGATTTCTGCGAACCAAACAAAATTAATCGGATTTGATCAAACCGATTCCCATTCCATATCCAAAATGGATGAACCAAACAAGCCCTAGTAATATATAAAAATAAGAGTAGAGCTATTATGCTATCGGAAATATAGAGAATCCTACTACTTTCGACTTTTTAGCCTTTAGATCAACTTTTTTGATTATTTCTAATCTTTGGATTAATATTACTATTATAAGGGGACCACTCAACTCTGGAGGGATCGCAATCACACTAACCATTCAATTTTTAATCCAAAAGTCAAAAAGTCGGAAGCACCAAGTCATTTATACTTCTCGATCGTATATAGCTCTACACTAAAAATAATGTAGAGACAAATTTCTGTAATACATTAAATTTTTTTGCTTTTAAATGACTACTAATTGAAGCCAAGTCGCCAACCAAAACCAAAACTAATTAATTTAGAAAAGTCAAAAGTATAATCAAACCGATGGAAAAACAGAATAGCTCAAAAATCAAATAATAACTTTGAACAAATGCAAATGGCCCGGCCGTAAACGGCCCACTCAATTCACCCATTATTCGTATCATAAGCGGATTGGACTTTACACCATGTTCTAATTTATGGGCTATTTCAAAATGCAAGCTGATGAATTGAATTCTCAATCTACAAAAATAAGGAGTCCCAAAACAAATTTAAAATATGCAAAATTTACGGCATTTCGCAATTTGAGGAGATATTTTTGAATTTTTTTTAATAATATTGCTAACTCAAATCCAAGTATTCTAATAGATAAGTTATACACAACATGCGTTATCGGCGAAGAAATGTTGCACACTGAGCACTGTGCTCTTGTTTATTCATTTAAGCAGATTATATGGAGCAATATACACACAACCACCAAGCAAGAGAAACATTACTTTTATGCACGGTTTCCTCTCATCATTTCCACGAATTCTTCGTAATTAATCCTCCCATCCTGCCGGTTTTGAAGAAGGAAATTTACAGAATCAGAATCAGATTAGAATCATGTACGATATGCGAGTAGCATGTAAGAATAATATGCTCACCTTATCTGTATCTACATCGTCGAGTACTTCATTTATAGTAGCATCATCGCCCATTCCGTATTCTGTCATTGCTTGTCTCAGCTCTTCTCTTGTGATATACCTGATAGAAGACGACCAATAGTGATCAATACCTTTCTACTTGTTTGTTTCGGGGATAAAGGGCCATAAGCGAGTTGCAAAGTTTGTTTTGTTTCTCATAAGATCGCGGAGGAAAGACAAAGTTAAGTAATTTGTTTCTCAAACAATCGGAAAAGCTACCATGCATGATGTAAGTCAGCATTGGAGAATAGCTCTTCTCAAAGTTTATGCTTACCCACTTCCATCCTTATCAAAATATTGGAATGCTTTCAGCAAGTTCTCCTCCTTTTCCAGTTTATGCCGGTGCATCATTGCAGTGATGAATTCAATGTAGTCGATAGTGCCGCTTTTGTCTACATCAGCCTGCGAAATAATACTTCAATATAACCGCATAAATTACCACAGAAAACCTCAAAAGTCTTTTTATATTTATTTATTTATTTATTTATTTTTCCTCAAACTTACTGCCTCCATAAGTTGCTTAACTTCTGCTTCAGAAACCTTCGATCCTAACCTCGACAATCCAACTTTCAATTCTTCAAGGGTGATTGTACCGCTCCGATCAGTATCCATATTGTTAAACATCTGCTTCAAGCCCTTGATCTCCTCCTCTGAAAGATTCTCCGCTATGACCTAGAAAAACATCAAACAATATGCATTAGCCGGAGCCGGAGAAGAGTTACCAAGGAAACAATGAAAGGAGTATTAAGAAAGAGGACCTTAAGGGCAAGTTTCTTTAGCTTGTTCATCGCCCTGAACTGCTTCATTCTCAAAAGGACTGCACTATCAATAGGTTTGTCGGATGCCACGCCATCTTCTCTGAGCCATGGGTGCTCTGCTCATTGATTGCTTTCAAATCAATTTAATGATAAAAAGAATAGAGAAAATAAAAAAGAACAATGACATCCAAGCATATTGAGAGCTAAATAATTACAACATAGGAAACAGAAATATCTAGCTTAACTAGAAGAAGGGATTCAAGTCTACAACAGGTCTGAGATATTTACACTTCATCATATCCTCTACAAATTTGACCCTTCCTAAGAAACTACTTATCATACAAAATTAAACAGAGAACCAAACTTTTTAAGTTTTCAAGGTATTCTTGTAAGAAAACACATTTTCGAGGGCCATATATGAAAGTTCTGAATAACGGTTTCGGAGGTATATGTATGTGAAAGGCCCAAAATCTTTTCTATGTCTAACAGAGACAATCTACTAACCAAGAGCTTGAGCAGCTGTGATCCGCTTCTTTGGGTCGCGCGTCAACATCTTTCTGATCAGGTCCTTTGCACTAGCAGATATTGAAGGCCACGGCGAACTGCTTAAGTCGACATTCCCTTGTAATATGGCATCAAAAATACCTTTCTCCGTCTCTGCATTTTAATTGAAATTTCAGTGTGTTAGATCAGCCACGCAGTGATGAATCAGCTCAAAATGCTTTCAATCCCTATTCATTTCAGCGGATTAGCGGTACGAAAGGAAATATATGGCTCTACTCATACCGGCCCAGAAAGGAGGCACGCCACAAAGAAGAATGTATAGTATAACTCCGGCGCTCCACACATCGATCTCCTTCCCGTAGTTTTTCTTCAACACCTCCGGGGCAACGTAATAAGCGCTTCCTACGACATCACGGAGAGGTTTGCCTGCATTTAAGCATTTCTAGCATACATATGTCAACATGTAAATGGCAAGAGCTCATATCCTGCATCACAATATATAATCACCGATGTCTGACCGTTGGCGCTAACCATTAATCCTAAAAATCTTGAGCGGTTGGAAATACGCAATCAATTCACTTATTAGAGCGTACAGTCATAGCACCCACGAGTTCCGATTGTGACTCGGCTTAACCAGCCTCATGCTGCATCGAACATGAACCTAATCTCGCGCCATTTCGAATATAGAGTCGGCCCAACACGGCCTCCCGTCACAGGGAGGGATGATGCCGGCCCATTTAAGCCAGCAACCCAATTCTTATGAACAATCAGTCAGTAATCCATTCCGATTTGATGAGTTGATAAAGGCGAGAATAATATGTTTACCTTCGTCGATGAAGACGGAGAGGCCGAAGTCGATGGCCTTGAGCGGGGCGTCGTCGTCCTTGCTGACGAGCAAGAAGTTCTCGGGCTTGAGGTCGCGGTGCAGGACCCCCATGAAGTGGCAGACGTGGACGACGGTGACGATGTCCCTGCCGACGGCGGCGGCCTGGCGCTCGGAGTAGGTCCCCTTGGCGATGATGCGATCGAAGAGCTCGCCGCCGGTGCAGAGCTCCATGACGAGGTGCACGCTCTGCGGGTCCTCGTACGCGCCCTTGAACTCCACGATGTTCGGCTGCCCCGACAAATGCTGCATGATCATCACCTCCCGGCGCATGTCCTCCACGTCGCTCCGGCTCACCAGCTTCTTCTTCGACACCGACTTGCACGCGTACTCGAGCCCCGTCGACCGCTCCGTGCAGAGGTAGGTGACCCCGAACTGGCCCCGCCCGAGCTCCCTCTCCAGCACGTACAGCGTCGTCACGTCCACCATGGGCTTTTCGAGCACGGGACCGATTCGGGCCGAGGACGGGGCTTTCGAGAAGGTGGTCTTGGTGGTCTTGGTGGTGGTGGTGGACCGCGGCGGCAGTGGATCGGGCTTGGGGAGGGACGGAGCTCGCGGCGGCGGCGGCGGCGGCGGCGGAGGAGGGGGTTTGAACGAGGAAGTGGTGATGGGGATTTCGTAGGTTTTGGTGAGGCATTGGCCCATTGCGGAGAGATTGGCTGAGCTCTAATTCTGGGGGGGAGGAGGTGGGGTTCTTTTTCTAGGGTTTTGAGAGGTGGCTAAAAAGGGGAAAGGATTTGGTTCCTTTCTTCGTCGTCGTCGGCGTCGTCGTCCGTCGTTGTCTTCTTCTTCCTCGATCCTCCTGCAGTCCTGCTATGTTCGTTTACGCTGGCTTGTCTATGTCTTGGAGCATTTTTCACGGCGTCTTTCACTAATAACGAGGGAAAGGAAGATTCAAAGTGAGCAGTTTGCCTGTTGCAGGGTCGCGTAAGGGGAGCCTTATGCGCTTATTCTCCCGAGTGACAGCGACTAAAAGAAGATGGTGGAAGCACCGGGTTTGTGCGCAAGAGATTGTTCCGCTTTTCGTAGGTCGCCGGACGAGGAATTGATACTTGGACAGGGTGCACCACTTCGTCTATGGACCCACTATATTCCACCCTTCTCTAATCTGTTATATGATTATTAAAAAGAAGATGAGATTGGCCGGTCCACCGCTGATGTGGTGGACAATGTTCAGGGAACAATCTCTCGCTACATTTAAATTCCCCGCCACAGTGGTTTCTCTGCTTGTGTATCCAGAATTAGTCCTTTATTATAAACTATCTATAAAGCAAGCTTGTGCGGTGCTAATTATCCTATATCAGATGACATCAAGAAGGCTATGAACAGTACAAGTTAGCATCTCTTTTTCTTTTTCTTTTTTTCTTTTGCAGTGCAGCCTTTATTCCACGTCATTGTCGAATGCGTTCGCATACAGCACGATCTTCCCCTTTCATCTTTGTTCGTGCGGACAAATATATCAAAGATATCTTCCTTCATCGCTCTGTTATATTCCCCCTTCAGATTTTTTCGAGCTGAAAATAGAGATTATTATACATGTAAGTGCATGGCCCATTGTTTTCTCACTTCAATGGCCCCAATACGTAAGTTCCTGGGCCCTTAATTGTCAACCCAACTGAGATAATTTCAGCCCATGTTGAACATTCTTTTGAGTTTTTGGACAAGTGTTGTTGCCTCGATTCGTCTATCTTCAGACTGACTTCAAATTAAAGAGCTAACTACTGGAGCGTTTGCTTTTGGGTATCACTTCAGCTCAGAACAAATACATTTTTGTTAGTTGTTACGATGTACGAGATGTATTTGCTGCTGCAGATAATTCGATCGGAATGAAATTTGGAATTGATACGTTTGACGATATGAATCACCCGAAAAATAAGCAATATGAATCACCTGAAGTATGAGTAGAATATGTCTACAACGAGCAATATGTATAGTAATTTCACTAGCTTAGACAGTCATTCAAGGACATGCATCTCAGAATCTTGCAGTGGACAATTGAGTCACCATCTGATCTAATTACGAATCCTAGCTGAAAGAATGATCCTCTTTATCTTCTAATTTCCATTTGTGAGTGTTGTTCAAGTTGTCGGGCAGTGCAGCGTTAATGTGTTAGCATACATAATGTAAAGTAAAATTTTTCTTTCCCTTTTTTGGTCCCCCCTCTCCTTAGACTCGAATCTAATACCCCTAGCTCGAATCGCGACTTCGTATCTTATCAATGGTTGGTCTCCAACTCCTTATACCTTTTTCACTGGGATTTGAATGGTTTTGAATGAAGTTAATTCCAAAGATAGGCCGAATTGAAAGGAAGAACATAATCTTAAACACGTGCCCGCCGTAACCCCTATTTTTATTTTATCGGATAATATCTAATATACCCTTCATCTCACTCCATTTTCACTGCTGAGCGCACTAAGATGCCATGGGCTAAGGCTGATGATGAGAGAGAATTTGAATAACAAGTAGGATTGGAGCACATGATTATGAATAACAAGTAGGATTGGAGCACGTGATTATCCCGTTAGGAAGAAATAGTGAAAGAGAAGAGTAGGAGAAGAGAACAAAACCACCAGTCCTATTGGGACCGTTCGGTTGGAATAGAGGATTCACCGAACAAGAACTAAAAGCGAAAGAAGAGAGCCCGCCAAAAGTATTTAAGTGTAGAGGTGAAAATTTTTGATGGCAAAGGAATCAAAAGACAACTAAAAAGACACTGAGCCCACCACCTCTCGTCACATAACCTTTTTTATGCCACAACCACCACCAAGTCAACTAGACGCAACTCCACCACGACCACCGCGAAAGATGGCTGCAGTTCGCAGCATAACGAGAGAGCAAATCGACAGTTTCTGGAGGAGGAAGAAGATGGATGAAGAAGAACACCTTCTCGCGGCTCAGAAGGCGGCTGCGAGAATCAGAGCTAAGTCTCTCAGGGCAAGGATCTCATTCTTATATTGGCTAGATATCTATCACCTTTCTTATTTGTTACATCGAACACATGTTCTTTCCTTAATTTCTGCTATATGTGTTCACGACGGCCGAATTTTGTCACGCATAGGGTGGAATTGCTGGGAAACTTTGCTGAGTATTTCTTGTGCTATTGAATTAGGATCAGATGTCAAAACCATTCGATTTTTGTTCGCGCAGGAAGACGATTACCACCGCTTCCAGGCGTTGCTGAAAGAGATTATTATCGACGGCAATAATAATAGTGATAAAGAAGGGAAGGAGGATGACGTCGCAAACGACAAGGAGTCGCGAATAGGAATCAAGGACTGGTGGGTTAGCAGTCACTCTTCTTACTACTATGATCATATTAGTTATGTAGTCCACTATGCTTTGTTGATACTTAATATTAGCTTTCAAAAGTTGAAACTTGAAAGTAGGTGAAGCGTGTAGTAACCATTTAGTACTTGGCAATTTCTTTTAAGTGTAGACCTGTTGAATGCTTTTTATAATCAGTACTCTACTTTGGAAACATGAAAAGATTTTGCTACCTTTTAATATTCTTGTGTAACATAAAAGGCTTTCCCATGGAAAAGAGACTAAAATAATCTTTAAATTTTTTTGCTTTTTCTGCTGTGGAACTAACTGCAGGTGGACCAAAAGCAAGTATGCTTATCTAAATCAACCATCCATTAAATCCATGGATGATAAGCCACTGAAGCAGAACAGCACATACATTCCACAGAAGGCTTGCTTTAACACTACATCCTTCAGGGTTGTCTGAATGCCAATTTCAGGGTCACAGATGTCAAGTACATTTTAGGTGCACTTTCATGGAATTGGTGGTATTTTCGTAAAATTAAAACTGCTGCAGCGAACCCCAATTTGTTGTTAGAGTAAATATTTGTGGGGGAAATATTATTGTCAATAATGCAGTGGCAGCAGGAACTTCAGCTGATGAAATTTGAGAGGACCCTGGAAAGTTAGTGCCCATGTATTAGATATTTAATTATAGAGCTTTTCTCTCCTTTGAATGCTAACTCAACAAAGAATACCACCTGATGTTATATGGTTAAAAAATTTATCTTCATTTCATTCAAAATCCCGTCACAGCGGGGACATAGATGCATGCCGAACTAAACATGTCTGATCTCTGAAATTTGAACATAAACATGTCTGATTGGAAGAAAAAAAACATCACGAACTCAAAATCTTCGGAATTGTCGTTCATTCCAAGGCATTAGGTTCAGCTACTTGCGACCCGTCATATCGAGCATCTCATCGAGACCCTTCAATCTCTGCAATCCTTCACTAATGAAAAATCGAATCTTCTGCTTGTCATTGCAGTGCTTGTTCTTCTCGATCTCGTTTCGCATGGCCTGTCTCAGCTCCGCTGCGCGTATCATTCATCGGTCACAAACTGCTGTAGAAAATATTAGCACGAGAACCAGATCAAGAAAAGAAAATTTTCAAAAAGCTTCACCGCGGGAATGGGCGGGGGCTCGGCGAGCAGTTCGTAATGCCTGTCTATAAAGCTTTAACACGCGCGCGCGCAGGATGAATGCTTGCAAATCCATGTAGTGAGCCATCCTGGATTCTCTAATTTGCGCAAACGCCAAAATCAACTATGCTGCAAACTATTTTCTGCACAAAAATTGAGCGAAGCAAATCAACAAACACCTGGAGGGCTGAAACCAAGGACAGCAAATTAAAACAGCACAGTAGATACGCATAAAAACGAGATTTTGAGAGCAGGGTTATTCAGAATTACATATCCAAGTGGCTGAATCTTCGGATTTCTCGCTCTGATAGTTTCAATTGATGGCGTAACGTAGAATTGTAGAGAAGCGGCAAATTTGTGAGATTCAGAAAATATTTTAACGACGGAGCCGAACTTTATTTAAACGAGCCGGGTACAATATAAGCAGCAAGGGCCGGCCAAGTGCTTTTGGGCCGAATGTACAAGTGCTTGTTCCATCAGCTGCTGCTTCTGCTAAACAATACTTCTTTTTATTTTTTGTTTGAGTGAGAGAAAGGTAGCGTGTTAAATGTGAAGTAACTAGATTTTAAATTTGAGATCTCGAATATCTATTATCAAATCTTTTGTCACTTGCGCTAGAGATCGGTACTTTATTAAACAATACATTTTTGTTCATAAATTTGCTTTTGTTTGATATCCATGTTATTGTTATGATATCATATGGCGAACAGAAAGATCCACAACATCTATGACCTTGGGTAATTGAGATATGATTTTTGAGCTATAGAAGCAAACGTTGACACTTTAAGTTACAGATTTTATTGCTGTGGATAGCGGTGTGCTTGATTACAATAATAAAATATTAAAATCAAACAGACTGTTAGACCCCGCGTCCAACGTTCGGCCAGCTAAAGAAGACTGCAAGCAGCTCAAATTTGCAAATGGGCCAAAACCAAGCCCAAATTTGTGCTACTATACTATCCTAACAAGGTTGAGTTGGTTGTTGGCTGAATAGTATAATCTAATTAGTGGAAATAATCAAAAGGTAAATTTAACGACAGAAAACTCAATAGTATTAAAAATTTGGTAATATCGATAATATAGTAGCCGGATTCATATATATATATATATAGAATCCGGCTACTATGCTATTAATAGCACGAAGTGCTACCTGTCAGCTCGTTGGCGCTAACCATTAATCCTAAAAGCCCGAGCTGTTAGAAATATGCAACCAATTCACTTAAAGCGTACATAAACAGCGCCCACGGGTCTCGATTGTGACTCGGCGCACCTGGCCTCACGCCACTTCGAACATAACTCGGCCCAACCCAGCCTTACGCCATTTCGAACATGACTCAGCTGACATAGCCTCCCACTACAGGACAGAATGCTGGCCCATTTAAGCCAACACTACCAAGTTTTCTGCCATTAGATTTACACTTTTTATCATTTTCATCCGTTGAATCATACTATTTAACCAACCACCCACTCAACCCTAGGGGGCCTACATCATTCTAACCGCACATCTCTTAATCCAATAGACAAAAACTTGATAGCACCAATGACTTGGTGCTATTAATAGTATATTAGCCTAGTTTTATATATATATATATATATATATATATCTCACAAATATATTGATTTTGTGTAGTACTTCCTAGTAATGGTTTCTTTTGCTGGAAAAATATTATTTTTTAACATGATATTATCTTGCGCATAATGTAATCAACTAATTACAATTTATTTTTTATGGTTTTATATAAAAATAAAAAAATATATATTCTTTTATATGTTTTCGCCTTAATTTCATCATATCTAATAATGTTAGACAACCTCCAATTCCAAATGGAACCTTGGAGAGCAACAACAACTGCTACTCTGTTTCTTACAAAAGAATATAAAAAATGAAAACAGAAAAAGAAAAAAAAAATCCATTCTCCAAGTGATTTGATTATACCTCTGGCCTCTGGGCTAATTACTTTCCCATAGAACACTTCACCTCCAAAAACAAGAAGTTCCAAAAAAAAAAAACTGCACGTTACTTTAAATCATCAGGAGTGCAAAAAAGATCAGCACTGCCTGGTACCAATTAATAATCACTTTACACAATGGGAGATTAGGAGACGCTACTAAATTTGTTATATCCCTCAAATCTCACGGAGGACAAACTAGTGAACCCCTCTCAAAACTGTACAAATGTAGATCAAAACCATGTTAACTACTAATAAGCGAAAGAGGATTCTCTCCTAAATCTCCTCAGGGATGCTCTGCAGCTGCGGTTGCCATTCCCCGCGGAGTCCCTTCGCGCCTTCCTCCAGCTTCTTCGCGCGCCGCCGCCGCAGGACGTGCCTCAGCTGCTCCAGGGACTGCGGCGCGGAGGCGCCGCCCCCCGTTTGGTGACCGCGGGCCGTGTTCTCGATGCCGCTTATGCCGGCCAACATCTGCTTCAGCTCCTTCTTGCTCACGACGATCTTCACGCGCACCACCCCGTTCTCTTCCTCCCGCGACACCACCCGCCCCCCGTGGAGCTTCTCGATCGCCTCCGCCGCCGTCTGCGGCTTCCCCTGGCTCTTCAGGAAGAAGCGCTTTGCCGAGAAGTGGTGATCCCTCTTAGATTGCGTAATCTCCATGGTGTTAGCTCTCTTTAACTTATTTACTTAGGACGCGATGTGTGTGCTTCGTTGTGAGCTAACGTACATTGGCTTATATAGGAATTGGAGTCAAATTATAGATCTCTAGTGGTAGAAGTTGAATTCAATTTGAGAAGTGGGTACTAGATTAAAAAATAATAAATAAATAAATAAATAAGAATTGTTACGGGATCTAAGTTGTAAACTGCTACTAAATTAATATAGAATTGGCCTTGTTTCACATGGTTTGATGTAGAAAATTTGGCGCGTAACATGCTCCCAACCCAAATGTTAGTGTGGTCCTTAAATTGACCGATAACATTTTTTTTATTTAATTTTTTTTATTTTCCATAAGTTATGGATTATCATATGTAACTACTAAACCAATTTCACTAAAAAGCAAATGATTAAACGAAGTAGATGCCCCAAACTAATCACACAACGACTAAATCCATGTGTCAATATATAAACGGCTCAATATTTTGGATCAGTTATTAGCAATGATGAATGAGGTCGAGTTAACGGTAACGTGGACAATGAACCAACCAACCCTATTATTGGTTTGGGTTGGACTCGAATTTAATTATATATGTTCGTTTGATCTACCACTAATTCTAAATGGCACCCATGTTAGCAATGTTTGATATTGTGAACTTAATACAAGGAAGTAGTACGGGGGAGAGCGCCTTGATAGCAGTTTATTTTTCTTTATTTTTTTTATTGTATTTGATAGATAAGAATTGCCATTAAATACCTAAAATAGATACACTATAATTAAGAAAAATTTTTACCAAATAATTTATTTGTGGATAACTTATTTCGACACCGGAACAGAACCTAAGTAATGAGATGACGAACTAAGAATTATTCAGGTGGGGGATCAAATTACGCATTAATTATTTTTTGCCCTTGTATTAAGGAGGTGTAACATGGGGGGTGACTGTGACTGTTCATCAAATATTTCTTTATTATTAGGGCCCAAATTAAAAATGTGTATTTACATAACCTCTATATATATATATATATATATATATATATATATATATATATATGACTTCAAACGGCCGCTCCCTTTCACATGGGAGAAGCGATTTCTTCGCCGCTGCACCAAACGAAATAATGGGAGCCTAATCATGCTCTAAAATTTTCGTGTTCATGCATCTACAAGGAAGAGCACATGGCATATATATATGATGATATGCATTGTTTCGTGTTAATCCCATCTCCAATGTTAGAGCTACATGCGTATATATAAGGTGGCCTCTTTATATTTCGTGCTATATATATTATGGTCTCAGATGGGATCTGTTGCATGACAATATAATTAATTGTTAGATCAAATTGGTCTCTGCTTAACATTATATAATCACAATGATTACTTCCTCCCAAATTATTAAGCTTTTGATAAATGGTTTCCTGTAACAATTGTAGCAGAAGGTTTTGGGGTCGGTCAGAAGGATTAGGAGTGAAAAATGAAAATATATGATGTTATTTGACTAAATTCACACTCGCCAAAATCGGATTTAGATGAATAACAGTCTACAAAATTGCTAAGTTTGCCATCAAAAGTGTTTGTGATCTTACAAACATCCCCTTCTTTGGGATTAGACGATGGTTTTTAAATATTTCAGATTAAAAAATTAAAAATTGATAAGGCTACCAGAAAAATAGTTTTTTTTTTTTTAGAGATAGATAGCACGCTATCCGCTTCGTTTATTTCATTTAGAAATAATCTTAGCAAGAAATATGAATCAACTAGGATTCGAATTTGGGTCTCGAATACCAACCACCAAACCTTTTGGTTATAAACCTAGCATTTCTCAATAATGTATCAGAGACTCAGTTGGATTGGATTCTGATAGAAACTCGCTATTAATATTTTTTTTTTCAGTTGATAAATATAATCCTCTATAACCTTATCACTAAAATGTCATCGGTCACTGCACATGCGATTAAGAACTAAGGCACTTTCATAAAATAAATAAATAAATAAGATCTAAGGAATTTTCTTATGCGCCGTACTTGTACTGAGTAGTAGTGCATTTCTTTTTAAACACCAGCTCCATGTTCATAAGTAGAGAGGAAGATAGTACGTTATCCATTTTATTTATTTTTTTTAGAAATAAATTTAACTGAAAATATGAACTAGGATTCAAATTTGGGACTCGGGTACCAACCATAAAATCTTTTGCTATTTGCGTTAGGAATAGTCGGTATTTCTAGGTCAGCGTTTTTTTTTTATCGAGAGATAGGTAGCACGATATCCGCTTCGTTTATTTCATTTAAAAATAAACTTAGCTGAAAATATGAATCTAACTGTAATTCGAACTTGGGACCTCGGGTATCAATCACCAAGCCCTTTGCTACTTGCTCTAAGGACGGTTGGTATTTCTAGATCAGTACTGTTATACATTTATTTTGCACACAACGATACAAAATATGCTTCACAGCATACTTACATCTAGTTTGGTAATATGACAGCAGAAAATATTATTTTTATATTATAAAAGGTCCAAAAAAATTAAAACTCTTAAAATTTTTGCTCTTCCAATACTTAAAATTGTCATTACATTCACAGTTAGATAAGCATCCAGTTGCGGTTGCATTCTCAATTTAAAAATATTAAAGAAGAAAATGTTATACATAATTTTAATTTTAAAAAGAATGTTCTTAGCTACGGCGTTTCCTAACTAGGCCTTACTTTGCTTGGGCTTAGCCCTGGCTAGTTATATAGCGCACACAAGTGATGGTCCAAACAAACAAAAGAGTTACCATAAGTATTATGCATTAAAACATCATTAAACCAAATACAATCACACTAAACCTACGTTTTTAATGTGCTGTACAAATTAAGAGATGTATATCTGGCTCTTATCTTGTGTTAAAGGGGAATTCAGATGCAACTAAAAATTCGTGTATAGGTGACTATTTTATTTAGTAGACGATATAAAATTATTATTTTTAGCCGATTTTATTTTTATTGTTCCAATCTTTTTGTTTGGCTCTCAGATCGAGCACCTGGTTAATTTAATAAGGGATTGACAATTTGATCATAAACTTAATTAGATGAAAAGTCGAATGCTTTTCATAGAATTAAGAACTCGGCAAACGTGCATTATTACCAAAAAATATACATATTTCCCTCTTCTCTATGCTATTTCTCCCTTCCCTGTGCTACACATCTCGTACAATCCCCATGGTTTTACTAATAATAATTGGTGCGTAAACACGATTGTGGAAATAGGGTGACGTCAGCATGACGCCAGGATGACGTACGTGGTCATGGGATATTAAATTGGAATTGGAATGGTATTATTACTTGGTATCTTGTAGATGGATGTGAGGTGTGTTCTTTTGTATGTTAGTGAGCCTTTTTTATGTACGGATTACGCGCATAATCCATCTCCATCCCATTCATGTCCTTGTACACGCAGAGTTGGGAAACATTCACAACCCACCTAAAATTGTTCTATTCGGTAGCTTTTCATCTAAAATCGTGCAACTAATTATAAGAAAACTGCAAAATTATTGCTCAAATATTGTACCACCAAAAGAGTTTCTTACTTATTTCTGTCGAAAATTTTCATCTCACTTTCGTGCTATCCATTTCGTTTATTTTTTTAGAAATAAACTCATATCGAAATGTGAATCAGCTAAAACTTCAAACCTCGTATTTAAATTGAGCCATCAATCTCTTAGTCAATTGCGCCAGGTACGGTCAGTGCTATTTTGTAATAGCTAAGGTTGATAATGGATTGTTTTCAGTTAGATCAATCTTTTAATAATATGGTATGGAGCCAATCCTAACCCTGGCTTTTCCATTATTTTGTAAACTAGTACATGTAATATATCAGATGACCACTAATGTGGTTAGGTCTTTTGATCTCCTCCTGCAGGATTCTCTTTAACTAGCTAGTCTTCACTAACTGATTGATCTTTTTTTAGGTATCAACAATAAATTTATAGAAGTTTCTGAGCAGGTCAATTAGATGCAACTACTTCTTGTTGTTGATGTTGTTCTTATACTCATATATATATATATATATATGCTTTCCTAGGAGTAAGAGACCTTGATGCTTATATTTTCATTCTCGAGTTTCAATGCTGGATCTTCAACATATGATCTTAATCTATTATTTTCATGCTTCATCACTAGAAGTTGCTTAGTATGTATGCGAAATGCAAAAATATTATTACATAATGGCTTAGGCATTTAGCATCATGGGTTAATTTGAGCTCTTTAACATTTCAGAATTAATACCAATTGTCCCTAGAGCAAGTGGCAAAGGCTCGGTGGTTGGTACCCAAGACTCAAGTTCGAATCCTAGTTGATTCACATTTTCAACTAAGTTTATTTCTAAATGAAATAAACGAAGCGGGTAGCGTGCTACTTATCTCTCAAAAAAAAAAAAANAATTTGGAAGCTCTATCATCGAAAACAACTCGATAGTAAAACGCCCCGTTTACTATCGAGAGTATTCTAGCTCAACTATATATATATATATATATATATATATATGCTTTCCTAGGAGTAAGAGACCTTGGTGCTTATATTTTCATTCTCGAGTTTCAATGCTGGATCTTCAACATATGATCTTAATCTATTATTTTCATGCTTTATCACTAGAAGTTGCTTAGTATGTATGCGAAATGCAAAAATATTATTACATAATGGCTTAGGCATTTAGCATCTTAGATAATCTTAGATATTGTACACAAATAAGAAATTTTATTTGGTCCAATATGAGATTACTATTCTTCATAACATTTTGAAGGTCCAGAATAAAAAAAGTTAAAAAAAAAAGAAAACAAAAAAAAAAAACAAGATCCATCCAAGATTAATTTATACATCTTGTGCGTATATCTTATTTTATTTTATCTAAGGCAAGTACTTCCATTTAGATTTTTTTTTTTTTTTGAAAAAAAAAACTGTAATAGTAACACTTCCTAAATTTAAGAAGGAAATAAAAAAGGCACATTAACCGGTGTTGCATAACCTTTTTTACGAAAGAAAATAACATCTCAGTGCATGAAATTAAAATATTGAAATTTCGTTCTTTCACCCAAAAAAAAAAGGGAAAAATGTACACTTGTTCAACATTAATCAAGTGTTTATAAATAAAAGTTAATTAGTATGGTGGCCCAAATCACAAAAAAACATATTAGACCAACACAAAGAGCTACATAAGCTCTAGTTACAAACTGCTACATACTACTTGCAACTTTGTACTATCAACTGGAACAACAGAACACTAGCTTTAATTTAGGCCTCCTCGGGGATGCTTTGAAGAGCGGGCCGCCACCGATTCCGTCGACCCTTTGCGGCCTCACTTTTCTTCGCGTGCCGCCTCCGCAGCGCGTAAAACAGCTGCTCCAAATTCTGAGGGAAACCGACCGCAATTAGGCTGCTCTGCTGGGGGCCGGCATTGCTCCGCCCTCGCCCGATCATCGCGACCATTTGTTTCAGCTGTTGCTTGCTCAGCACAATCTTCACCCGCACCGCGCCACTCAGCTCGTCCTGCGCGACGATTCTCCCGCCGCACGCTTGTTCGATCGCCTCGACTGTTTTTTGGGTCATTTGGATCCTCGGACACCTCGCGAGTTTCCGGCCGTCGACTCTCCTTTGGCTGTGGTTCATGTCATTGGCCATTTTGGGGCTCGATCTCTACCTTTAGCTGCAGCAAACTCGTGCTCCCTTGTGCGGCAAGGGACTTTGGCTTTTATATATATCGAGTCGATCCAGCTCATTCATGTTAATTTGTTAAGAATAAGATAATATTTTATTGTTGGAAACCGAATCATTGGATAAAGAAATGAGTTGGAAGGGGTGTAATAGAAAGAGTGTGACTTGAGTTAGATGACCACATAAGTGGTCCCCTATATATAATCCTTAAAAAAAAACAACAACAACAACAACAACAACAACAAGAGGAGTCCCTACATCACATGCTTCCAAGAATAATATATATATAAAATAGATATAAATATAAATATAAATATAAATAAAGTGAGTGGATTGGAAACAGGGACATTAATTGGATAACAAATTGGTCAGGTCTGAATCATGATTAGACCGGGTTAGGTCAGGAGTTCAGATCCATGTGTATTTTGGCATCAACATTTTGGCAGATTGATACTTTTTGAGTTCGAGACAAAAAGTATTTGGGATGAAGGAGATGCATGATCCAAGCATCCGATTCTTTATCTTTTGAAAAACAAAACCAATTTATCGATGAGAGAGAGATATAAAATGTTTGATTTGAGGACATTATGCGGTGCTGTAATTGCGTGACATTAATTGTATATCAAGCAATTCGATTAGAACAAACGCAAAACAAAATGTTCATAATCCATTGCATTTCTGTAAAACCTTCATAAATAAATCCTTAATTTAGAATCTAATCAATTTAGGTAATGATCCGAAGAAATAAACTATAATTTAACCACCGACCCTCACATGGTTAAGCGTGTCATACACCAACTGGGATATTGCGTCCGCATAATTACGGGAATATGGTCTCGCGAATAATGACCGTTAAAAGTTCATCTTTGATCACCATCCACACAAAAAGCGCGTGTGCCAGTTGTGTGAACGCGCTCTGGTGCAGCAGTGCTCGCCAATTGTGTCGCAACATGGCCAATTATTATTATTTTTTTCTTTAACTTAATATTAAATATAAAAATATATGAAAATCATTTTCTAACCGTTTAAATTTTTAGATTACAATGATTTTTTAATATGGTATCAAGTAGGAAATTTTGAATTCGAGTCATGCCAGAGTTCTAGCATATTAGATTTTTTCCGTCTAATTCAAGCCCACGTTATGAACCGACTAAAAAAAAAAAATCTCAAGTACAGACGTGAGGAGCAGCTTAAATTTTTAGAATACAACGGTTCTTTAACACTTAATTTATTAATGTAAGTATTGTGATAGCAGGTAGGCATAGAAAATAAAGTGTTACTGTAGCTATTTATCTTCACCCCAAAAGAAATTTTTTTTTTAAAAAAAAAAGTCTCCTATTCGTAGATTCATACCTACTAATTAGTCCAATATTCAGAGCAGTGATCTAAGAGATCTTTGATTTTTTATTAGTGTGTGTATAGCACTCAGGTCCCTGAAAATAGAAAATATTTTTATTGTGTAAAACCTTTTTATCAAATAAAGGATTGTGGTACGTTTTATTATTATGAAAGTTGTAACTGTTGAAGGGGTCCGCTCTCTTTTAGAATCTGATACTTAATTGGCGAAACAATCATGATTATTAACTGCACATGGTTAGGGAGGGCTATGATTTTTCATATGCAACAAATATTGACATATCAAAGTAACAGTTTTTTTAGGAAACAATATCATATTTAATTCACCGAAGAATCTATTCACATTAATTAAACATGTGAAATTAATAGAAAAAGGTTGGAGATGAAATTAAAAGCAGTAAAAAGTGTAATATGCCTACCAACTTTTTTGGCTCATTACCGATCGTTCCTAAAGGAAGTGATAAAGGGTTTGATGGTTGGTACCCGAAACTCAAGTTCGAATTCTAGTTGATTCATATTTTCAGTTAAGTTTATTTTTAAATGAAATAAACGAAGCGGGTAGCGTGCTATCTATCTCTCAAAAAAAAAAAAAAAAAAAAAAACTTTTTGGGCCCATGAAATAAGTGGGTTAAATTGGGCCGTGAGAGTTGGGTCTTGTAATCTGCAATGTATTATAAAACTATGAGTACTAAACATATGCTACGAAAGAAAGAACAAAAGATACTACATTACACTATACTGAAATAATCAACATTTTCAAAATTTTGTATGCTCAAAACTATGTTTATCACTTCCCTACAATTATTCATCACGAATCAGATGTGTTAGTTCAATAATGCATTACGAAGTACAAACCCATCAGAGAAAAGTGGTAAAAGTTTGGAAAGCGATAGACTTGCCACTCGAATGAAAGATATGAAGTAACATTTAGATTATGTTATTGACTCCCAATCGTGGCTTATTAGCCTACCGATTTGTACCATTTGCTCTCTTTATTTTTATTTTTATTTTTTTAAAAAAAAATTATGGATTGAAACTTAATTTTATGTGTCAGTGTTCTGAAAAAGAAAAAATAGAAAACAGGTAAAAAGTTCTCAAAAGAATAAACCAGCAATGTGAGCTCACAACAAACGCAGTAAGGTAGCTTTGCCACAGATATGCACCACCAATTTAATGAAGTGTACTATCAAATTAGCCTTATGTTAAGATTCTGTTTGAATATATAAATATTCGATACAATCTCTTAATTTGTTTGAAAAATGTGTATATTTGGCCGATAAAAAGTGTGATTGAATATTTAGAACAGAATATTATATTAAACAATTAAATTATTTTTTTAAAATAAAATAAATTACATCGTAGGCGAAATATGTTGTCTTACTAATCATGCATAGCAGCATCTTTCGGACCTATTTGAATGTCGGAATAAATTATTCAAGTGTAACTTATTTAGTATAAAAATTTTATAATATGATTATAAGTAAGGAGTTTCACTTTTTTTTAAAATAAATTTATTATTCATGATTTTTTGTATGATATCATATTTCTCCTACGGTATGATTTATTTTATTCTAAATAAAATAATTTGAAAGTTGAATACAATATTTCATATTAAATATTTGATCTCACAAACCTATCAAATGTATAATTTTTTTTTAATAAACTAAAAAAATATATATTGAATAAAATATTCGTGCATTCAAATAGAACTTTCAAAAAATAAAAATCAAACTTTCTACTTTCAGTTATACTAGAAAATTTTTACATCAACATCAAAAGAGGCCTAAAAGGAAATATTAGTTAAATCTTTTCCAAGATGATAAAAGTCCTTGTTCTCCGTTTCCTTACTACGCTCTCACAAAACAGAGACAATGTCACATGGTAAGGTTGGTTTCCAAATTTCATGATTAACCCAAAAGTTAATACCAATTTAAGTTCATATTAAATAAGCGAATGGGCCAACACAAAAAAGTGGTGAGAAACAAGCTCAAGTTTGATAAATTTACTTAATACTTTTTAAAAGTGGCAATGGCAAATGAGTTGCCCAATTGGCTTGGCAGTTGGTAGGGCCATCTAATTTGGTTGCTTTGATCTGGTAGGGCCATCTAATTTGGTTGCTTAAATTGATCAAAGTCGATTTCGTTACTAAATGGGAATTATTTAAGTTTTTCAGCTTATTTTATGTTTTGACAATCCAAGATCCTGATGCTTGGAACATATATACTGTGACCAATGACCAGCTGTGTTCTTAATTCTCCAGTTAAGTTAAAGAGTTCCCACTTAAGTAAAAGTTTTAATCAGATTTATTAAAATTATAAATAATAAGTAGTTTGATATGGTGCCTTTCACGAATCCGTCGTATACAAACAAATTCAAACATAAAAAGGTAAATTAGTTTTATGAGAGCAATCTCCTGTATTTAAAGCAGATCCTTTTTAGAATGCTGAGTGAGGGCAATATCCTCTCCTTAAAGCAGATCCTTCGGAATCACGAATGCAAATAAACTATCTTTCAAAACCCTGAGTTTTACCGCATGGTATGGAGATACATAATGTTGTTATGGAGCAAATACAATGCACCATTTCACCATGCAGGGTGATGCATTACATAGAATATATGACCAGCCCAAGAAAAGCTATTAACAAGCGATAATATTTGGCATGTTTTAAATTTCCGACGTGGTATTATTTTTTAACTAGAGTTTATCTAAAACAGTACCAATATATTTTTCACTAGACTCATAAGTAAACTTGCAGCAGCCGCAGAACCAGAGCTTAAAAAAGGGACTTTTTGGCCACAATGGAAAGCCATAGATGATTCTTGAATTATAAAAAAGCTATTACATAAAACTTTAATCACGCGAGAACTAATTTTGATAGTTGATAAAATATCGCCAAACAATAACAAAATCCACAAAAAAGATCATCTTAGCCAAGAACTCCAAATGACATCCTTTCGGGTGTCAACACCAATCAATTACTAACCATGTTTTGTAATTAGAATAAAGGTGAATCGATTTTCAAAAGTTAAGCTAGTCCAAGCCAAAATAAGAGTTGTTTACTGCTACCAATTTTTCCCGCTCCAATAAAATCAATCACAGGCCAATCAAACTTTAGAACAAAACTATCAGCCAATTAGCGACAATTTCCTTATCATACTTTCTACTTACGCCAAACAAAAGCTCTGTCCATACAGCTAGATGATATTTGGACAAAAAATCAAGGTCATCACCTAATAAAAGATCATGCCAAAAGTGACTCAATAAACTTGGTGATTAAGAGGGCTATAAAGAGAGAGCCACTAAAAAAGATCCGTGCAAGCTCAGATCCACAAAGATACAGCTAATAGCTTTCTTATTTTAGAATGATCCCATTTCATCATTGGGATTGCCTACATTTATTAATCCAAGGTTACCATCTTAATAGAGCCTTTCTAAAACAAGAAAATTATTTGGTGTGAAAGAATTGAAATATTCTACTCAACAAACAGTCTCAGATTGGGATGAAAGATAGAAATATCAAGCTAGCATAAGTTAGGCCACAAATGAGACCAAAAAAAAATAATAAAAGCCCTAAAAAAGCAGTATCGGCGACTGTGCAAGTTACAGCCCCCCCCCCCCTATTTGGTCCTAATCTGGATCAAATTTCACTTTAGTAGCAGAGAGAAAGATATAACCCTAATACATAATGCATATCCTCTACAGTACAAATCTATCGAATCTACATACCTCCTCTATCTATCTGGCATCTTGCATCCAACAACCTAACAAAAAGCCTACAATCGACGACTGAGTCGTCACGAATTGGACGAGGACTAAAGTAAATCGCGTCTCAAATTATAATCTCCAACCGAAAAGTTTGATGATCAAGGTGAGATGATCCATCACAAGGTGAAAAAATGATGGGCTATCGTGCGGACTCAGAGTGTGATCGATGTACGAGCGGAACATCACACAAAAGTGAGTGAGTGGGTGAGTGGGTGAGTGGGAGGCATACGCTCGCATGCGACAGTGTTTTCAGAAGAGGAGAGAGGGGGGTGTGGTAGGAGGGTGGGGGAGGCCTCGCGTTGTCGCCGTGCACCCTCAAAAACCCCACACTGTGCTTCGAATCTAAAACGGAGCGAACCTTCCTTCGCTACCCGACGCACCGCGCCAACGAGGCTCGGCTCCTCAGACACACTCTCAGCCCTACTCTCCTTACATTTCAACCGTTCGATCCAGACGCCCGAGAAACAACGGCCCTCGGATCAGAGTGTTGTTCGCATCCGGATTAACACTAACGAAGCGTAGTTAGTGTTAATTATTATCCTCGATTAATTACTCAATTAAATTAAATCAAACGGAGCGAACCTTCCTTCGCTACCCGACGCACCGCGCCAACGAGGCTCGGCTCCTCAGACACACTATCAGCCCTACTCTCCTTACATTTCAACCGTTCGATCCAGACGCCCGAGAAACAACGGCCCTCGGTTCAGAGTGTTGTTCGCATCCGGATTAACACTAACGAAGCGTAGTTAGTGTTAATTATTATCCTCGATTAATTACTCAATTAAATTAAATCAAATGGGGGAATAAAAGAGGAGTGGCATATTTTTTGTTATATAAAAGGGCACATCATAATTAACAATTAACATTAACAATAATAATAATAATAATAATAATAAAGACATAGAAACAAAAAAAGAAAAAAAAAAAGAGGAAACATAGAGAATCACTGCAAATCTCGCACATCTCGCACAATTAAATATCTCACAAATTTCAAAATCGCAAAGACAATTAAAAAAACAAAAAAGGGATACAATGCAAGAGGAACAGATTCGAACACTTTTTTGTTTTTTTTTTTTTTTGAGAAAAGTAAATAGCCAGATCGAAATAACGGCGACGATAGAGAAACAGAGAGTCGATTTGATCAGTACAGAGATCAAAATACAGGAAAGTAAAATTAATTTTAAAAAAAAGGCAAGAACAAGCAAAAATTAATAATCTAAAGGAAGAAAAAAATGAAACGGGAATGGAAATTGGAACTCATACCTCCTCCTCCTCCTCCTCCGGATCGAAAGCAAGCACTTGGTCTCCGTCTTGTGCGCGGTGCGGCGGTGATAATTGTAAGGATTAGGGCTCGAGAGAGAGAGAGAGGTATTTATTGGTTCGCGTCGTCCTCCGGCGCAGGGGAGGGGGCGGGGGCGGGGAGAAGGGGCTTGCGGCAGAGGATCATGTGCATGGGGGTGAAGATGCCGGTCTCGCCGCCGCGGGTGAGGTGGCGCGCGGTCTCGTAGAGCATCTCGTGGACCTCGACGACGCCCTTGGGGGCGATGCGGAGGAGGGTGAGGACGGAGACGACGATGTGGTTACGCCAGTAGGCGATGCGACCCATCTTGAGGCGGGTCCACCAGGGCCCCGCGGGGGGTAGCGCCAGGTCCCTCTCCTGGAGCACCTCGAAGCCGACCTCGGCGGCGATGGCGGCGATCTCGTCCTGGGCGCGGAGGCCCGGGAGGGCGTCGCCGCGCTCGATGCCTTGGATGGTGTCGACGTGGTCGGGGTCGGCGGCGCGGTAGAGCGGGGTGGTGACCCACTCGTAGGAGACGTAGAGCCCCCCCGGGCGGAGCACGCGGAACACCTCGGCGTAGACGTCCTGCAGGCGCGGGGCGTGGCAGGTGGCCTCGATGGAGTAGGCGCCGTCGAAGGAGGCGTTCGGGAAGGGCATCTGGAGGAAGTTGCCGCACACGACCTCGCACTGCGCGTCGAGCCTGGCCTTGCGGTTGTGGGCGCGGGCGCGGGCGACCTGGTACTCGTTGATGGTGATGCCGACGATGTGGGCCCCCGACCGCGCGGCGATGGCGCGCATGGGCCCGCCCACGCCGCACCCCACGTCGAGCACGCGCTGGCCGGGGCCCGCGCGGACGAGCTCGGCGACGCGCTCCTCGTGGAGGCGGGTGGCGTCGCGGTGGGAGCTGCCCTGGACGGAGGGGGAGAAGTGGAAGGACTGGCCCCAACCCCACTCGTAGATGTCGGTGACGAGGTTGTAGAACGTGTCGACGAAGGCCGGCACCTTGTCGGCCGCCGACACCGTCTCCTTGGGGCGCCGGAAGAAGGACCAGTACTGCGTGTACTTGTCCTTCACCTTGTCCCGCGTGATCGACCCCATCTTCAGGTTCACCGCGCGCTTCCCCTTCACCTCCGCCGCCCCCATCACCCACACGAACCAGTACAGCAACCCCAACCCCACCACCCCCACCGTCCACGCCATCGCCGTCGCCTCCATCCTCCTCCTCCTCCTCCTCCTCAAACCCTTCCTCCTCCTCCGCAAACCCCCCTTCTTCTTCTTCTTCTTCTTCTTCTTCTTCCTCTTCTTCTTCTTCGTTTCCCCCCTAACCAAAACACACCACCACCACCACCACCACCACAGAGAGGAGAGAGATAGAGACAGATAAAGAGAGAGTGAGAGAGAGAGAGGATCAGTGCCGATTGAGAAGGGGACCGGGGTGGGGGATTTTATCGAGGGGACTCGGTGCGAGCGGTGACAATACCGCACGAATATTACGGCAATCGGATCGAACGGCTATAAGCTCTTTGATCGAGAGATTGTAGTCGTTTGATGAAGGGCGGGGTGCTTAGATAACACCTTCAATACAGTGTTCCGGCGGAGTACGCTACCGCGATTGGACTGTTGGGGTTCCTCTTTTACTGCGACTCTGAGCATTTGAACCAGGGGATCGTTGCGGCATTGCAGAGGATCCGATGCAGAGTCCGGATGTATAAACTGGTTACATCCATCTAACGCGTCGATCTGTCATGGGCGCAGATATCTTAAACTACGACTCTTGGGCTTTTTTCACTACCTCACTTTTCAAATAGTTTGATTTGTTATTAAAAATAATTACCAGCACCAGTTGCA
This sequence comes from Ananas comosus, assembly GCF_001540865.1. Taxonomy (NCBI): domain Eukaryota; kingdom Viridiplantae; phylum Streptophyta; class Magnoliopsida; order Poales; family Bromeliaceae; genus Ananas; species Ananas comosus. The sequence goes on along the minus strand of NC_033623.1, from coordinate 14,184,080 downwards.
TTTAGATATATCTATGTATCATTTTTTTTTTTTAAATACAAATTTAATAACATAATTTTTTAATTAAAAAAATTATTATTGATTATACATTAGATGCTAGAGATCGGCTAATAAAAATTCAATATCATACGAAACTAATGTAAAAATACTAGATCTTGAATAGATAATACCTAAAATTTATATCCAATTTTTTAGTGTTCGGATAGCAATCAATCTTCGTAGTTAGATAGAAAATATTTTATGTCCATTCTATATAAGATGTACATATTACATTCTTAACCTCTAATAATCTAACAAATTTTGTTAATCTTTTCGCTAAAAAATAAAAAAAATTATAAGACAAATAAAAAAGGTCTAGTCATGGAGAGAAGGAGAATTCACCTCCGCCACCGCTCGTCTTCCTCCACCTCATCCACGCCGATGCCGAAGAAGGAGAATTTGAAGTGGGCGTAGACAAGGGGGGAGTGGACGGCCATGATGAGGTCATGGCCGAAGCAGTGCTCGCAATCGCCCGTGAGGGTGCGGACAAAAATGCACCAGCATTTCTTCAAGAAGCGAAAAAAATAAAAATATCTTTTTCTCCTTGAAAGATCGTTGTTTATCGTTGTTCCTTCAGGAAAGATCATGAACCAGAGAATAAAAAAGAAGACAGCGGAGTTACACTGTTAGGATAAAATTGCACTGTTTCAAAAAAATTACACCGTTACAGATAAACGTTGCACTCTTTGAGATGAAAATTGTACTATTTAAAATAAAAAATATATTTTTTGGGCGAAAGTAATACTGTTTGAATGAAAGTTGCACTATATAGCCTCTTTACCATAAAGACTTATCATCCGATCATCGTCTCAAAGCGGCTATTACTCGCCCTTCTCTACCCCCGTCTACTCAACCGCCCACGAGAAGAAACCGCCCTTTGCAGTGGAGGAATGTGAGGAGGGAGACGAGGAAGGGTGGCTTCGAGACGATACATAATGATATTTTAAGAAGAAAAACAAAATTTTTCTTTATTTTTTATTTTAAATTTTTTTAAATTTTTTGTATTTTTTTTTGCTCGTTGGAGAACCGCAGACGCGTATTCGGTATTCGTACTCACTCTCACGGGCAACAGCGAGCGCCGCTTTGGTCACGACCTTATCACGGACGTCTGCTCTACCCTCACCGGCGCTCGATCCGAAATCTCCTCCTTCGGCACCCGCGTCGGTGCCGGCACCGGCAAAGGCAGGCGAGAGAAGAGGAAGCGGCGCCGCCCTCGTCACCGTTGTCGAAAGCCGCGAAAGAGATAAAGGAAGCGATGAGAGTTGGAGAGAGAGAAATAAGAGAAAAAGAAATAAAAATATCTTGATCAAATTTTTTTTAAAATTTAATTTGAATTTATAAAATTTAAAATAGCGATTTACTTTTATAAAATTTCAAAGCTAGAAAATTTTTTATACAAAAAAGAATTCTTAAAAAATTGATATGAGTGAATCAAAATGGTTTATTATATTATCGGTCAAGTACTCAGGTAACATTTAAATGTTTTTTCCTATAAAAAATTACTGGTAAATAGGCGGGATGTAGTAATAATCTGCGGCCGCAGCGGAACGTGGGAGTCCAAAAGACAGATCTTTTTCTCGTGGGAGTCACGCGGTGGGCCCCCCGCTAATGGTTCTTTTCCGCTAACCACAAAGCTGTCCGAACCCGGTACCCGCAAAAAGGCGTCTGCTTTTTCTTTTCTTTTTACTTAATAAAAAAAATTCAGAATAATAAATACCCTTGTAATAATAAAAATAAGAAAGGGAAACGAAAAAAAGAAAAGAAAAGAAAGTGTACTGACACGTGTGCTGTCACGTGCAGGGAAACTGAGCTTCGGAGCTTTGGGAGTCGCGCGCGCGCGAAAAAAAATTTCGCAGCGAGATCCCAAACAGGAACAAACTTTTATCTATAGTAAAAAAATTATATATATATTTTTCATAACTTATTTTTTTCAGATTTTAATATTAAACTAGGTTATAAATAGTTGAATCTAGCAAAATTAATACGTGTTCGTTTTATCTGTCGCATTCCGCTTACGCACAAAACAAAATTAAAAAAATAAGTTATTGTATGTTAATAAAATTAAACTTATTTTATTAGAATTTGTCATGTTATTCTAATTTAATGCGTAGTTATTTTAAAATTTATTATTATTTTTATATTTTTAAATTTAATGTGCAGTATTGTTCTTGTCCTTGTCTCGTTTACGGGCTTCCATATTAAGAGGGAAGGGGACTTTGCCACATGACATGTGTGTTTGCTGTACAATACCCATCTGTCTAATAATGTGTTTTGTTTTACAATTTTGAAGCCTAATTAGTAAGAGCTCCATTTTCTCGTACAATATGGTGGAGAATTTTTCACCTTCGAATCCATTGCTTCGTAGTTAAAAAATAATAATAATAATAAAACAATCCGAACCATCTAACCGCGTTCTACAGCGGATAGAACCTGAGAAAATAATTAGTAATAAAAAATATTAAACATTATCTTCTGTATCTTATTTGTTATATTCATCAAAGGTTTCTCACTGTTGGCGCCGGATATGAGTCTGATAATGACTTCTCCAGCGATGGTGATAGTGACGGCGACGACGAGGCAACGACGATCCCTCCAACCGCGACGGAGGGGGGAAGTGGACGCGCATTAGTGAGAGAGAAGAAGGGAGCGCGGGAAGGAGGCGATGGTGTATAGCAAAATATGAGAGTAGAAAATTGATGAGTAAATTAAAAATAAAGAATTGAAAGTCCGGCGGATGGAAGAAAATGCCATGATGAATAATTGGAGATTAGAGAGGTTAGAATTGTAGATGATAGTGAGACCATTTAAACATACTAATTAGAAATTTAGTAATGAGACCGTTTGCATTAATTAAAAGTATAATGGAGGAAAGGAAAATGGTCATGATAAATAATTATAAATAGAAACGATAAAATTGTAGAAGGTAGTGGACTATTTAATTATACTAATTGAAAGTTTAGTCAGTGAATCCGTTAAAATGCATATTGAAGATTTGGTGAAGAGAATAAGAAGGGTCACATGCTAGTGAGGGTGTAGAAGAACTTGTCACGTGGCAACAAACATTAAGGATTCATATAGGTTAATAGATAGATGAATGGTAAAATCATTCTTTATGTGGAAAAAAAAAACATAAGACCAGAGAAAAGCAAGTTTTTTTTTTTTAGAGATAGATAGCACGCTATCCGCTTCGTTTATTTTATTTAGAAATAAACTTAGCTGGAAATGTGAATCAACTAGGATTCAAACTTGGGACTCAGGTATCAACCACCAAGCCCTTTGTCGCTTGCTCTAGTGACGGTCGGTGAGAAAAGCAAATTCTAATATTCAGATTTCATATATGAAGTGTCTACTAAAAAGTTGAAAATTTCATCATCTGTGTAAATATTGAAATACTAATTTTATTTGAGGCATGATATATAATAAATAGCTAAAATTGAGCCTTCATTTCTATTTTGTTATTGCAACAATTATGCTAGCCCAACCTTCAATTACAAATAAGCAAGATATAAAATAAGTAATATAATCACCGAAAGTACCTAAGCAATCTTAATTATAAATATATAAAAAAAGCACTTTTTTACTAGTGTAATTTTTTTAAAAAAATAATGATTATTTTTGTATTATTTAATATAGTATAAAAATAGAAAGTATTGAGTTGGGATAACATCACATTTCTAGCATAATTAATTTATATTTATTTAATTTAANAAAAAAAAAAAAAAAAAAAAAAAAAAAAAAAAAAAAAAAAAAAAACTCGAGTACATGTACATCCCCAGTGAAAGGATAAGTTAGATATTTATGAAATGCTTGATTCGAATCGCATATCCGACCGTTAGAGAGCGTAAAATTTTCCTCCTCCTCCGCCGAGAGAGATTAAAGAGCTTCTAGAAGGCTTTATTATGTATGCGCTGCTTCGTTGGTGGTGGTGGTGGTGGTCCAGCGTAACCGGCGGGGCCCGCGGGAGGAGGGTTGAACGGTAGAGACAGCGAGAAGAGGCCACCGCCCTCCCCTCACCTCGTGATCCGAGATCAGCTCCAGATCTATCGGCTTTTCCCGCCCATTTTCCTGCTCGGCCGTTTCCTTTCTTCTTTTTATTTCTTTAAAAAAATAGCTCACCTGCAGGCTGCAATACTATATATTATTGACCGTAAGCTACCGTTTGGTTCGGATATAAGTAAGAACTAGTTATTACATAAATAAGTATAAATATGGGGATAAAAAAAATAACGTTTGGATGAAAATTGGCTTGTTTTCCGGGATAAAAAAAAAATTGCGTTTGGATAGATAATATGGAATAAAAAAAATAATTGGTAGTTATATATAGAAAAATAGAAGTGTTGGTGGGGATAGTTATATCAGCTTATTTTAGATACCTGAAAATTACTATTTTCAGATAAAAAATTAACGTTTGGGTATAAAGGGGGATAAGTGGTTATTCCATTCCTTATCCCCAATCCAAACTGGGCCTTAAAAGAATAATTTACGCATTGCAGTAAACTAATACCATAGAAGATAAAAAAATTAATAAAATTAAAATTTTAAAATTTTTTGACTGTCATGATACATCAATAGATATGCAAATAAAAAATATAAAACATATATGTATAAATGCAGCAAAAGTTATAATAACAAATAAATTATATATGACAATAATAAAAGAAGTAGTAACGGAGTTACTACTCCATACACACCTTCATCGCCCTATCAATATTGGAGATTTTTGTTCTCCGTGTTGCCTCTACCGCCATTGTCGGCATTGAGCTTGTCGGCGTCGAGCTTCTCCTTGATTACGGCAACATCGATACCGTACGGATCCCCCCACACGCACCGCTAATTCCCCCTCATTGACTCCAAATCCATCGCATTTCACCTCGCCGCGCCAACGCAATTCTCGGAATCCTGATTTCAATTTCCACAATTTTTAAAAAATAGGAAAAAAAATTAAGAAAAATATAAAAATTAAACCCTACTTGTGCACTAAGAAAAAGCAAAAAGAAAAAAAAATTGATAAAAATAGTATGAAGAAATCTTATATTATTTTTTTTAAGCAATTTATTTAGATAAAAATAAATAATGTGAATATATTAATTAAAAAATGGCAAGGTGGAAAGACGAAGTATTGAATAGAAATGAGGTGGAAAGGCGAAGTATGAGAGAGTGAGAAGGGGAGGTGAAGGAGGAATTGTTACGCGACAAACTTTATAAAAAATAATATATGAAAATAGATTATCTATTCTTTTAACTCTTTTAAATCAATACTATTCAATCTACTCTCACTAAATTCAGAACATCCAAATGCTAAAAAATAAATAGTAAATATTATTTCTTTATTACGAATAGAATTCTATGCTTCATTCTTTTATTTTATAAATGATTAATTATATGATATATGTACATCTGATATATATGTATTGTAACATTGAAATGGGCTTGGTGGTTGGTATCCGAGATCTCAAATTCGAATTCCAGTTGATTCATATTTTCAGCTAAGTTTATTTTTAAATGAAATAAATAAAGCGGGTAGCATACTACTCTTCTCTCAACTTTTCATAATTGCATAACAGTTCCTTATATATAAAAAAAATTTAAAGATATACTTTCAGCTAATCTCAAAAGTAGATCGACTGATCCATTGTTTAAAAAAATCTTGGGCACTAACATTGTGCTCTCTCAATTATGAATTTATTTTTATCTTTTTTGTTTAGTACATTCATAAATTTAAATAATTTTAGATATTTTTTTATTTAATTAAATTAAAAATTATATTAAATTTAATAGCTCCATTAGCTAATAGTCATCAATCGTCATAATTATATTTACTAAAAATTAAAAAATTAGATCATTAACTGAATTACTATTAAATTTAGTAAATGTCAGCTATTTGCGTAAATAATATAAATAAAATAATTAAAAGTTAAATAAGTATAAATAGAGGAAGATGTAATATTTTTTTACATTAATTATTGAGTAAAAATATTTTTTCATCTAAATTTTTGATTAGACAAATTTTATTTATTTAGTAAAATTTAATTTGTATGTAAAATTTATTTAGCTGCATCTGTCTCTTTCTCTCTCTCTTTCTCTCTCTCCCTCTCTCTCTCTCTTTAATTTGTCTCCTGGGAAGAGCCCTTTAATTTGTCCCGTAATAGTAAATCAAATAACATTTGTATGTTTTAATCATAACTAATTAGTCGCATTAATGTAATAAATATATACAACCTAGAATAGATAAAGATTAGGTGATGTAAACCAAACCAAATCAATTTTTAATGAACTTATAACCCAACGAATGTGCATGGCCCATTGGGGTAAGAGGGAGGCACGTTAAGATCACATGAGGTGGATTATTAATTAGGGGCTTAAAAAAGAAAATTAGTATTTGATTTGAAGAACAAGGACAAGCATATACGGTCGAAGACCAACGCTGTAACCAACGTCGCTAATCGTGTCTTTATCTGCATTTAGATTGTTTATTTATTAGAACTTTACGCTTTGACTCTGATCCCTATAACAGTAAGAGACAAATATGCATTACACCTAAAAATAATTAAAATTGAAAATTAGTTGAATTTATAAAAATAATAATAATTTTTAAGTTAAATCTAATATTACAATCTAGATTTTTCATTTACAACACGATGGTCAAACAGTAGCCTAGCTTAATAGTTGATTGCATTATTTTTGTAAGGATATTGCCCATTATCAACTCAGAATTATACAATGCTTATATTTATTTGCCTGGGCTTGCGCCGAGTATACTAAAAACTAGGGGGTTAATTTCATACAGGTCCCCTAGAAACATAGTGAATAACAAATATATTTTTACAAAGTTCAACTTTCATATGTTGTTCTTATAAAATTCTTGATGCTTTTAAATATGTCCCTCTTGTTTGGTACCGTGTGAGAACCGTTAGAAATATGTTTATATTTTTTTATTTTGCCATCACATATATGTCCCTCCAAAAACCGTACCAGTATAATATAAGAGGAGTAAAAGTATTAAAAACTACCCGAGTTAAGTATTTAATCTATGGTTTACTAAATTCTTCTAACAGATTCTAACGATAGGAACATATATCAAGACTTTTGTAGGAATAATATATAAAAGTTGAACTTAATTTATAATTCACTATATTTACAGGTAATTGTATGAAATTAACTCTAAAAACTAATAACATAGGCACATCCTTGTGTTTCTAGTTTCCACCTATAAAATAAAGTAGAAAAAGAAAACAACTGGGCTCAACCAATTTCAGTTGAGGACTTAGAGTTAAAAACAAGCCCAACCAACTCAACCTAGGCCTAATAAGATTTGATCGGCGTTTTGTGAAAATTTTCTCGACAGATTAAGACATGACATGAAGCCCAAAACCTTATCTGGTGATTGATGGCCCAAAAGCCCATATTTTCTTGGCCATTGAGACCTTCATATTTAGATTAAAAAAATGTATAAAATTTATCTCACCTATCAACCCATATTGATATGACAATCTAATGAATTTTGATTTTGCAATCAAACTTTTTAATTTACTTGATTTGAAGCAATTAATGACTTTTTAATTTTAAAATTTGAATATATGGTTCGTCTTTTCAAGTATAATTATTATAGTTTATACAGTTCATGCAACTATAGCTTTATCAAAATAACGGGCTTAAATTTAATATTGAAAGAGCAGTTAAAGGCTTGAATCAAGTAAATTGAGAGGTTAGACACTAAAATTAAAATTTTAAAATATTGGATGGTCAAATCAGAATAATCTATAGTTTAGAAAAATATTACACATTGTAATCTTAAAAAATATATGCCTTAAAAGATGGCATGATATATGGTAGTAATAATAACAAACAAAAGTTTTTTTTTTTTTGAAAGAAAAATGGTATACTATTCGATTCGTTTATTTTATTTAGAAATAAGCTTAACTGAAAATGGCAATCAATTAGAATCACTTCTGCTAGCGACGGTCGGTAGAAACTGATAAAGGTTACACATGATATGACATGATACGGAGTAGTCAAGTAAAAAATTGTTGATCCGGCTAGGCTATTTCAAAGCTAGAGCAAGTTGTAAAGAACTTGGTGGTTGGTACCCGAGGTTCCATGTTCAAAAAATTACTGTAATTTGTGCACAACCTTTTTTTTCTAATTAGAAATACAAATGAGACAGATCTGGAAGCAAAAAGGGCCTCTCACTTTTTGGCCAATTTTCTTGATGGGTTATGATGAATTTGGAACGAATTGAATTTTGTTTTATTTTTTTATCCCCACCTAGTATTTCATTTCAGATTTTAACTAATTTTTGACGAATTTTTAACGAATTGAGATAGATTAAAAGAAGAAAGTGATTTTTAATCTCTAGCTTTACTTTTTGATAGATTGGGACGGATTCAAGATAAATTATTTTATTTTTATTTTTAAGTTTTACTTAGCGCTTCATTCGGAACGAATGGTGATGTGATCTCCATCAATCCGAATCTACTGCATACTTATTTCCGATTGAAAATTTGAAATTCAAAATAGTAGACACATAAAAGCAAGGGGAAAAAAATATTATAAGCGGTTCATAACCAACAAACCCTAGATCGGATCGAGCACGACGACCCCAACCTGCTGTGTCAGAGGCACGTGACTGTGCCGGAGTTCCCGCGAGCCAGGCACGTGACCTGAAGCCTACTGGACCTGAAGGCCCATATTGCGGCCCATTTTATCGTCACATTGTGTTTTTGAAAATTTGCTTATGTGGTATTAAAATAAATATATAGAATCATGTGCTTCAAAATGAAATTAATCTGTTTATTTCTCTCACAGTTGAATATAGTATATTGCGGTGTTTTCAATAAAATTGGTGTTTTAAGTAACATGGTGTATATATTAGAGCAGTGGATGATGAATTTAATTTGAATCTTCGTAGAATTTTAGCCTTATTTTCTTTTCTTTTATTCATTTCAAATTTTATGTACGTGATCGGTTTAATATTTTAGAGATAAATAGTTATGTTCCAAGTGAAATAAGAAAATTATTGGTCTAAGCGGAGGTTGGCTTAAGTTTTACAACTAATGACACTATTTAACCAAATTTTGAACTTAATTGTAGTAGATAGTTTTAATCACTTTGCTCTCTTGCACACAAGGCTTCACAATTTTTTTCCCTTTTGCTTGTACTTTTGATCACCAAGCCAAGATTAGAAATTTTAGTATAATTACATAGAAATTCGACAAAAACCCTACAAATTCATATTTACGTTACAAAATAATGTAACCTTCCAAACTGCATGTGAATTAATCTAATGCAACCTCTGTTTTCAGAAAAAGAGAGAGAGAGAGAGAGAGAGAGAGAGAGAGAGAGAGAGAAAAGGAGGGCTTTTTTTTTGCATTTGGCTCCCCTAAAAAAATTTTTGTTCACAAATAGTCCCATCAAATTTATAATTATAAGTTTGGCTTTATCCCGGCTACATAGGCGACACATCACCACCACGCCGAATAGAGGGGTGTTAAGTTGAATACGATGAATCATTCACCGTGTTTTATGTGTTCAAATACGGTGAATGATTCATCTTATTTCGTACTTATATTTATCATATTCTTCATTTTCAATACTTATAATTTTTCGCAATGCATATATTTATATTTTTTTCAGACACGGTGAACCATTCATCGTGTTTAGACACGGTGAATGAATTATCTTGTTCAACTTATTTCAGCACTTTTTCTTACTTGCGTGATGCTTACGTGGCATCTGTGTGACAGGAATAAGATCAAATTTATAATTATAAATTTGATAAGATTATTTATAAAAATAAATTTTTTAAAGAGGCTAAATGCAAAAAAAAAAAAAAAAAAAAAAAAAAAAAAAAAAAGCCCGACAAAGAATAGGGTTGATTCTTCAGCATGCATGCATGCATTTAGTGCCAAGCATGGGCGGATAGAGGAGAGTAGGCGCATGTGGCCCTGCTTTTCATTGAAGCTTCTTTTATATAATAATAATATAACTAGAATAGATATATAATTAATTATCATGACCTTGCTTAGAGGTATATTTCAACCATTAAGACTAGAGTAGAGAGCCATTGAATGATTCTTTTTTGGGTTCACATCTAAGAGCGTGGAATCGTTCAAAATCGGGAAAGATAATATAGAAAGAGAAAAAAGGGAGAGACAGAAATATGATTACTATTATTGGCTTGAAAGCGGCTTACTACTACCTCGCTGGCCGGCGTTGATTGTTTGATTGATTGGGCTGAGACAGTTGACTCCTTTCGCTCTTTTGATTCGCTTGTTGGAGTGTTCTCAAATAGGAGATTTCATAATTTTTTCATTTATTTGTAATTTTGATGAGCAAGCCAAGGTGAGAAATTTTAATATGATCATCATATAGAAATTTATTAAAAACTATCACCCTCTAAATTCATATTTACTTAGAAAAGTTGACGTTACCCTCCAAATTTCATGCAAATTAATCTAATTCAATCTCTACTAGCTTTCAGCAGAAAGAAAATTCCTGCGCCCGTCAACCTGCAGGATCTAATCTGAATGAATTTATATTTGGTAATCACGCATGAAAACTCTTAATTATAGACGATTTTGAAAAAAAACCATTCAATTTTTTTTTCTTTGAGTTTTCATATTTAGTTAAGTTAAAAATTTTAGCAAATTTAATAACTTAATTAGTTATCAATTGATAATTAATTATTATATAGTTCATAATTTGCCAATTTGCATAAAAAATTCATTAGTTTTCAGTTTTCGCAAAATTAGCTCTTTTTTTGGAATTTACAGATTCAGACTGAATTTTCAGAAAACTGGCCAAAATATCGTTGTTGTTTTTCTCTCTCTCTCTTTCTTTTTTCTTTTTTTTTTTTTCTCTCTCCGAAGAGGGCGGTGGAAGCAAAAGCGGGAGAGGAGGTGGAGGTGGAGGTGAAGGTAAAGGCGGTCCGCCTCGTCTCTGTCCCGCGCGCCCTCGCCCTCGCTCGTGCACCCTCTCTTCGCCTTCCTCGCCTCTAAGCCCGTCGAGACCGCGCCTCAACCCTCTTCTTTTTTTTTTTTTTTTTTTTTTTTCTGACCCTCCAACATCGCATTCTACCAGTTCTTTACAACAGTAGCAGAGGGTTATGTTACGTTCTTTTCGCTATTCTTGTTTTATTTTCTGCATGTTTTTTTTTTTTCTCTTCAACCCTCCTCTACCGCGTCTGCGACCCTCCACGCCGGTAACGAGAACAACGCCGCATTCTTTTCCTCCGCCTTTGCTGGCATAGGCATCGACACCGATGCCGAAGAAGGAGGACTTGGAGCAAGTGCGGATGAGAGTGGAGCCAAAAGAAAAATATACAAAAAATAAAAAAGTAAAAATATAAAGAATAAAATATAAAGAAAAATAGTTTTTTGTATAAGAAAAATAAAAAATCAGAAAAAAAAAGGAAATAATGAATTTGCACGATTTCAGAGGAATATTGCACATTGCACTATTTTAGAGAATGTTGCACTTTTTTGAAGAAATTTATCCTTTTTGAGAGAAAAAATATATTTTTTTGTATGAAAATTGTACTATTTAAACTAGTTTTTTTGTATGAAAACTGTACTATTTAAATGACAGTTATACTTTTTAAACGAAAATTTCACTTTTTGAATGAAAATTGTATTATTTGGCTGAAAATTATACTATTTTGACTGAAAATTACACTATTTGACCGAAAATTACACTACTTGACTAGAAAGAGGAAGAGGAGAAGGAAGAGAAAAAATATAATTTTTATCAAAATAGTACAATTTTCGTTTAAATGGTGCAACTTTCATTTAAAAATTGTAACTTTCATCTAAAAAAGTATATTCTTTCTCTCAAAGAGTATAAATTTTCTCTAAAATATTACAACGTTACTCCAAAACAGTGTAACATTCTTCTGAAATAGTGTAAATTCATTATTTTCTTCTTTTCTCTTTGATTCTTTATTTTTCTTGTGGAAATAATTATTTTTTTATATTTTATTCTTTATTTTTTTTTTTATTTTCTATATATATTTTTTTCGGTCCTGCTCTCACTCGCACTCGCTCTAAGTCATCCTTCTCTGGCACTGACATCGGTGCTTACGCCGACAAAGGCGGAGGAAGAGAATGCGGCGTTGTACTCGTTATCGTCGTGGGGAGTCGCCGAGGTGGTGGATGTGGGTTGAAGAGAAAAAAAAAAAAGAGAAAAAAATGAGAAGAAGAGAACGTGACGTTGCTAGGGAGGAAGTGGAGGAGGGTTGGAGAGAGAGAAAGAAAAAAGGCTGAGTCACGACCTCGACAGGGTTAGGAAATATTTTTATAATTATTCGTTTTTTTTTGTCCCTAACTTTTAAACTTATATTTCATCCTCGTAATATTTCAAGTTGTTGCATTTAACCCGCCTTCGTCATGATTAATTTTATTATTATTTTATTTATTTCTTATAATTTATGTCAAAAATATTCTTGAAAATAATAAAAATGTATTAAAAGTTATTTTTTCTTATAAAAAAAGTAAGAATAATTTAATCAGTTTGTCATCTTCGATCTATTAACGCCGTACATTTTTTAAAATATTTTAAAAATTTTTAGAAAGCAAAATATAAATTTATAAAAAACAAAAAAATAGTAAAAAAAAAAAAAGCTTTTACAAAAAAAAATTATAATTTAATCTTAAAATTATATTAAATTAAAAAATTAATAAAAAATAATTTAATAATTTTTTATAATGCCGTGAGGAAGGAGAAGAGAAGACTTTCCTGTCCATTAATTAGGGTCCGGATCAGAAGAGAGCGTGTAAAGACTGCTGGGGTCGGTGACGGTAACGGGTAACGCCCCCCGCCCCGATCCGCCCCGATCCGCCCCGCCCCGTTGCTATCCCTAGCTAGTTCACAAAAGTGGGTGGTATATGGACCTCTTATTGTATTCAGCGATTACTCCCTAACCAATTATTTAATTCTGAGACAATTTCCCTATACATAATAAATACGAAAGCGATACGAAACATTTCTAAATACGGGTTAAATAAAAAAGAAAAAAAACAAAGAAAATGACAGAAGAGGATAAGGCCAACCAGTAGAAGCCCATACTCAACTCCACTGCTCCAACTGTGAGGCATTAATTGCCCTAACCATTTTCTATTAAGAAGGGCAAAATGTATAGACACCCTCTAAACTTTAGCAGGTTTGCAAACAAGTACTTAAGTTTTTAGGTATCATTTAGTTCAGAAATAAACAAAAATGATTATTCCAAAAATAAATATAAATTAAGATATAAATAAAAATTAATTTAATTTTACGTTTGGATGAAAATTACGTTATTTCTGGAAATAAAAAAAATAGCGTTTTGTTAAGTAAGATAAAATAAGAAATAAAATGAGTAGTTATAAATAAAAAATAATAATATTATCCCTTACTTTATATTATAATTTAAATTTTTATATTTTATATTTATATTTTAGAATTTAAAATAAACCTTTTAATTTAAATTTGAAATTAAAATTTAAAATTTAAAATCTCAAATTTTAAATTTGAATTTTAAATTTTAAACTTTAAAATTTAAATTTAAGATCAAATTTAAATTTGAAAAATATAAAATATCAAATTTAAAATTTCAAAATTTTAAAATATCAAAAATTAAAATTTAAAATAAAAATTGGAATTTAAAATTATAAACTTTAATTTAGATTACAAATTATAAATTATAAATTTAATTTTTATAAATAAGAATAGGGATGGAAACAATTAATAAAAATAATTATTATAAATAATATTTATAAATTTTATAAAAATAAATTTTTTATTAAATTTATAATTTTTATTATTAATAAACTTATAAATTTTTTTAAAATTATACTTAAACTTAAATTTAATAAAAATATTTTATTATGAAATTTAACATATTATATTTATATAATTTATTTTTAATTTAATTTATAATTTTAATTAAGTTTGAAATTAAGTATTGGAATAGCACTATTCCACCAAAATAATGGAATAGTAAATCTAAAGATATTCCGGAATAACTGGGAATAGTAAAGTTTGATCGGAATAAAATTTCCGTACAAAAAATCACTCCGTTTGGAGAAATAGTGGGGACTTATTCCCCGATCCAAACGAGGCCTTAAAGTATTAAAATCAAACTCTTAATTAATAAAGAGTATAGTTTTATTTTACATAAAGTAACATATTGAACAGATTATCGATTTGAATTAATTAATATGACAATACTGAAAAAAAAAATTAGCAGTATATATTAAATTTGTTAGCATCCTGTAATATTATGTGTCTTATTTAGTTTTGTCACTTACCAAATTAGATAATACCCAATTTGTTATCCAACTCAAAAAAATGTTGCTTTGTATTTAAATTTACAGTTTAGTTGTAATTTGAATTCCAACTATTGTTGTAGGTATTTAATAAGGTTATAGTATTCTTAGTTAGATAACATCGATTTTGTAGGCCAAATATTTTTCTAAAACTAAAATAACCTTTAAATAGATACATGTGCCGGCTTTAGAATTATATTACCTCTCAACCATCTATTTTAAAAAATAAATAGTCAAGATTTATGTGGTGTATTAAAATATTACTCAAATTTTTAATCTTGATAATTATTTTTTTAAAAAAAAATTATCAGATAGTTCAATAGGCTGCTATTCTTAATTATAATTATTAACTATAATAATTATTTTGGTCGTATATGTTGCATATAATTTTGTAAACCTTGAAATACAACAAAAAGTATCTCTTGTATTTCAACATGTAAAAAAATTAAAAATCAAATTTTGGTTCACCCTGTTCTTTACTCATCATGCTTAATTATTAAAATTGGAAGAAAAAAAATATTTTCTTTTAATTTTGAAGTCCTATAGAATTATGTATATGATAATCAATCAAAACGTTAGTTGGTTCATTTGACGAGAGGGACCGAATGAATTATTGATATAATTTAGAAGATGTAATTGTCAAAATTACAATCTTAGGCGTACATTTAGAAAAGACCTAAAGTTGGAGGTGTTTTGTACATTTTACTATGAGAGGGAAAGAAAAATTAATGCCACTGATATATTACCCAAAATGGAGTGTATGCTATATACGCCCCACGTCTAATATAGTAATATATGAGCTCTTTCATTTGTCACATCAAATTAGCTAAAAAAGAAAAGAAATTGTATAACATGAAACATCGTGCCGACAATCAATCTTTCTATAACAAGCCCTTTAATTTTGAAAATTCTACGCCTAAAATTTTATTTTATTTTTATTAACAACATTCTCTTAATTTTTGTTTATTTTGATTTCAATTTTTTCAATTAACCTAAGTAAAATTTTAATTGTACTAATTATCAGTTTCATCAAATTTTATTGTACGTTGTAAACATTTTTTTATTTCAACAAGAAAATGTGGGTCTTTTCATGACAAGGAACAATTAATTATTAATAAAGCCATCAGCAAAATCGAAAATTTAATCAATCAAAATAATACACGCTTCTTTTGATAATCTGTCCACAAAAATAAAATTAAAACCACACGAAGGTCAATAAAATTGTTAAAAAAAATAATTTCACAAGTCCCCATTTGCAACTTGGCGTATGGCGAGGGACATGTCGTTGATTTTAATTTTTGGATGGACATTGCTATGAGTTTATTATAATAATTATCATAAAATGATTGTAAGGGCTTGTTTGTTTCAAGGGTGGAATTGAAATGGATAATAGAATGATAATGAATTTGAATGGTAATTGGAATGGCTCACTCCCCCAAGATGTTTGGTTTATTTGTGGATTGCGAATTGGAATAAGTTATTCGCATTTCATTGTTTGGTTCGTATAAACTAAAAAAATTATAGGATACTATAATACTAATTTTACTCTCAAATATAAATTTATATTATTTAAAATTTATAAAAAATATAATACTATTCTCTAATAAGTTTTTCAAAAAAAATATCAAATTTATTTTTAAAAACTTTTATTGATGTGGGTTAGGGATAGAGTTTTGAGAGAGGATAGATTTTTTTTTTTTTTTTTGATGAGAAAGGGTGAAGAGAAGGAGGGTGAGTTGGTCACATGAGCTTCGAGAACTTAGTGGGCTTCCGGAATGAAATCTCAATCCGGGCTAAAAGACCGGAATCAACTTGAAGGCTAATGGGCCATTCCCATTCCAGTCCGGAATAGGAATCCCAAACCGATTCATGCGAACCAAATAAAATTAACCGGATTTGATCAAATCGATTCCCATTCTATACCCAAAATGGATAAACCAAACAAGCCCTAAATGTGTATCAGCATTGCTCCTCTATATTATATATATATATATAGAGAGAGAGAGATAGCGCAAAACTGTTGTGCTCTCAGAAGTACGGAAGACTCTGTACTTTTGAGCTATTTTCGATGATAGAATTTTCGAATTGACTATCAGTTCTGTTAGACTTGTTAGACTTGGTCTAGCACATTTCAAGTTTTTAGAAATTATTTTTTGCGATTTTTCAATATCATTACCTAACAATTGAAAGAATTCAAAATTAATAATTTTTAACGGCTGAAAATAAAAATTCTATAAAAAGTGGTGATATAGTATTAAAATTTTCTATTACAAATAGTAATTTTGTTGTGGATAAGATAAAAAAATTTATATCAAATTTTTATTTGATTAGAATATTTTTATACCGTTAAACTGAAAAACGGCAGACATCAACTATTAAAAATTATTGATTTTGAACCATTTCGATTACTAGATAAACAATATCGAAAAGCTGCAAAAAATATTTTCTAGAAATTTCAAATAGGCTAAATCAAGTCTAACGGAGTCGATCGTCGAATCGAAAATTCAATTATAAAAAACGAATCATGAGCACGGAAACCTCTGTACTCCTGAGAGTACAGTAGTCCTGCAATATATATATATATATATATATATATATAGAGGTTACTATATTATCTATAGTACCGGAGCTCCGGTACTATAGTGTTGTTTTCGATCTTAGGGCGTTCAAATCAACGATCCATACCGTTAAATATGATTTAGGGTATATGAAATGGAATAAAATTTTAGTTTTTTTCAATATCGTTTACTTAGTAAATAAATTATGTCAAAATAGATGGTGGAAATTGAATACTCTTTAAAATTTGAGTATAGGACTTTTAAATTCAAGATCAAGAATGTTAACCTTAATCTATATAGTTTAAAGTATTTTCTCTATGCAAAATTTGAAGAAATTAGATTCTTTACACCGTTAAACTCCAAACTCGTTATAATAGCAATTGAAAATTGATAATTTTGAAAATGCTTTGATCATAAAGTAAACATGTAAAAAAAATATAAAATTTATTTCTAAAAACTTTAAATACTCATAGATCAGTTTTAACGGTGTGGATCGTTGATTTGAACGCCGAAAATCGAACAACACTATATACGTTACGAGCGTCCGAGTAACATAGTAGATATAGTAGCGTTTTTATTAGTTTTACTTATTAATATATATATATATTATAATATATATTTATATTATATAATATATATATATAGCTGTTGGAGTTAGGAATAACCTTTTAGAACACCACTGCATTTGGTACTTCTAAGTTCTAACGGCTTAGAATCCACTATATAATCTACTAATATCTCTTGGATCAAATACTATTCCACCCTACCACCACCTATTCATTATCCATCGTCAACCTCAACTCTCTCTCTCTCTCTCTCTCTCTCTCTCTCTCTCTCTGTATATATATATATATATATATATATAGAGTTAGAATACTTTTAGAAGTATCATCTCTTGGTGCTTCTAGATTTTTAGCACTTGGATCCACTCTTTGATTACTAATAACTATTGGATTAAACACTATTTCATCTACCACCATTATTTCAATCTTATATGTCTCCATCAAAGAATTAAAAACTCAAAAGCGCTTACTGTTTGGTGCTTTTGAGAATATTTTAACTCAACTCTGTATATACGTGTGTCCATTGCGGGAATTAACGTGCGTCTATATATATTGCTACGCACGTAGACGACATTAATATTATTATGGAGGCAAGTACAAGTGCAACGTTGTTATGGACGGGCGCGGTGGTGGCGCTGGGGTTGGGTTACTGGTTCGTGTGCATGATGGGCGCGGCCGAGGTGAAGGGGAAGCGGGCGGCGGAGCTGAAGATGGGATCCATCACCCGTGGCGACGTCCACGCCAGGTACTCCCAGTACTGGTCCTTCTTCCGCCGCCCCAAGGAGCTCTCCGCCTCCGCCACCGCCGCCGCCAACGTCCCCAACATCATCAACACCTACTACGACCTCATTACCGACATCACCGAGTGGGGCTGGGGCCAGTCCATCCACTTCTCCCCCGCCGTCCCCGCCCGCTCCCACCGCGACGCCACCCGCCTCCACGAGGAGCGCGTCGCCGACCTCCTCTCCCTCCGGCCCCAGCACCGGGTGCTCGACGTCGGCTGCGGCGTCGGCGGGCCCATGCGCGCCATCGCCGCCCGCTCGGGGGCGCACATCGTCGGCATCACCATCAACCAGTACCAGGTCGGCCGCGCCCGTGCTCACAACCGCAAGGCCGGCCTCGATGGCCGGTGCGAGGTATTAATTAATAATCATTGTTCTCTAAAAACTTACAAAAAATTACACATGTTCTTTTTCTGAATGGTGTTTTGAGTATTTATATTTGAGAGCAGGTTGTGTGCGGTAACTTTCTGGAGATGCCGTTCGAGGACGCGTCGTTCGACGCGGCCTACTCCATTGAGGCGACGTGCCACGCGCCGCACCTCGAGGACGTCTACGGGGAGATCTTCCGCGCGCTCAAGCCGGGGGGGATGTATGTCACCTACGAGTGGGTCACCACACCGCTGTACCGGGCCGACGACGCGGGGCACGTCGAGACCGTCCACGGGATCGAGAGGGGGAGCGCGCTGCCGGGAATACGGGCGCAGGAGGACATCGGCAGGACGGCGAGAAAGGTGGGGTTTGAAGTGGTGGAGGAGCGGGACCTGGCGCTGCCGCCGGCGGGGCCCTGGTGGGTCCGGCTCAAGATGGGCCGGCTGGCCTACTGGCGGAACCACATCCTCCTCTCCGTCCTCACCTTCCTCCGCATCGCCCCCAGGGGCGTCGTCGAGGTCCACGATATGCTCTACGAGACCGCAATCCACCTCACCCGCGGCGGCGAGACCGGTATCTTCACCCCCATGCACATGATCCTTTGCCGCAAGCCGCTTCTCGCCGCGGCCCGCGATGGTGCAGGAAATTAACTGGAAACTAAGGCGAGTCTTAATATCTACGAATAAGAGGGACAAAGATGATCACTTTTAATATGTTTTTATAATGAAGTGATTAGTTTTTATAATGAAGTGATTAATTTCGCTGTTTAATTTCTGAGGTCGTGTATTATTACAAATAATTAAGAAGAACTTCTCGTAGTTTATACGTAATTAAGATCGTGTTAAGAAGAGGCGCGTAATTATATTGGATCGTTGTTGGCTGTATGCTTGCATGCGAGCAAAGCTACGTACGTGCATGGGCAGGGAGAGTACGTACCACTTTGGTAGCATGGCTGCATGGCAGGGAAGAGTACGTACCATTCTGGTAGCACTAGAAACTAATTTTGAAAAGTTATGAAACACAATTCATATTGGACCATTTATTTCGAGGATAAAGCTGGAATAATGAAAGTTATACTCGCTATCCTATCAAATAGAATCTTTTTTTTTCAAGATAAAATATTTCAGTCAAATCTAACTTTTTCTAATTATCTCGTAATAGTTTGAATGGACATATTTGTTTCAATATAAATAGACTTTAGGTTGAACTGAAGTTTAGGTAAAAATTAATTCACTTTTGATATTTGTTTCTAAACGTGGAAGTGCAGTTTTATTTGCCGGTTCTATTGTTTGTTTGGTGGAAAGTAGATAATGTAAAAAGTACAGTTCTGCACTTTCTTCATTTGTTTCACCAAAAATTATATAATCCCTATACCCCCGGTATACTTATCTCCTAAGTGATATCATTGTCTATTTTGTAATTTAGTGAATAATAAATTATAAGAAATAAAAAATTAATATAATTATATATCTATTTAATTATATATCTGTATAATTATAAAATAAAATTTTAAAAAATTATATTATTTGTTTGCATATAAATTATAATAATACAACAAATAAAATTTTAAAGTTAAAAAATTATTAACATTTAACAAATTAATTTTTTATTATTTTCTAAATATACAAATTAAATAAAAAATATATTGAAAATTACCTAACTAAATTTGATCATATTTTAGACATATAATCAAAATAAAAAATTTAATTACGTCCACAATTGAGAAGAGGATAACCCTAAGACATCAACCGTAATTGAGTTTCCACTCTTGCCTCCTTTCACTCCTTTCACTTCACCGAAATTGGCTTCGCCCTATGAGAGGGCGAAGTCAATTTCGGTATTTTAGGTAAACTAGACTTTCGGCCATAAGAAAATTATGGTGAACCAAATAACGGAAGTGATTAGTTTTTACCGAAAATCACTTTTTTCTTCCCACTTCCACCCCACTTCCATCCAACTACCGTGCAAACAAACAAACGCTAATTGGATATAAAAGAGTACGATTATTCCAATTGGCCCACATCTCTTTTGTTGTTATCTATGAGCACCGCCATTACAGTTAATTTAAATAATTGTGTAGTTCTCATTGAAGTAAGAAAGAAAAAATTGATTCCTTGTCTCAATTTGCATGTTTAATGTATGCATGTTAAATTACAAATATCTGAACACTATTTAATTTCTATTAATTTAAGTTTTTAGAGTACAGCGACTTTTTCATACGATATAAAGTAGGAGGTCTTGAGTTCGAGTCGTGAAACTCACGACAACCTTGTAACACTATTAATTATTTTTTTAATTTAATTCAAGTTCATATTATGAGCCTAGCGAAGACTCTCAAGTCCAAACATAAGGGGGAACGTTAAATATGAAAATATTTAAACAAAAATAAGATAGTCGGATTAAAAATAGAAAAGATATAAAATTTTTTTAAAACAATCTGAAAATGTAAAAATGGAGACCGTAACAATTGAATTTAGGTCTCAAACTCAATCTGAACGGTTTTGCCGATGCTCGAGCAAAGAATTATGACGTTTAAATATTTTTCACGCGGATTGTAATAATTACCGAACTCAACTAACTTTTCGGCTCAGCTTGGTTGAGTGGTGCTCTTCCAGAAACTTTAATTCTAAATTGGCCGAATCAATAAATTACAAAAAAAAATTGGTAAAATTGGTAAAATTGGCCGAATCAATAACTTTAAAATATAATTTCATATTTTTTTGAAATTTATATAATTTATTTTTTAGAGATAGGTAGTACGCTACCCGCTTTGTTTATTTCATTTAGAAATAAACTTAGCTAGAAATGTGAATCAATTAGAATTCGAACTTGAAATCTCGGATACCAACTACTAAGCCTTTTGCCACTTACTTTAGGGACAGTCGGTTGGAATTTATATATATACAATAAGCAAAAAGTGGCTATTCCAGGGATAGGTATAAATTAAGGTATAAGCGGGGATTATATCAATTTTGTGTTTGGATGAAAATTGGGTTATTCCTGGGAATAAAAAAAATAGCGTTTGGTTAGTTTGGTTAGATAAGATGGAATAAGAATTAAAGTGGGTAGTATAAATAAAAAGTAATGGTATTATCCCTTTCTTTATATTAGAATTTGAATTTTTATATTTTATATTTATATTTTAGAATTTAAAATATAAACTTTTAAATTTTAAAATTTTAAAATCTCAAATTTACAATTTTAAAAAATTAAAATTTTAAATTTTAAACTTTAATAAATAGTTATTAATTTAGCCAATATTTTATTACTAAGTTAATTATTAATTTAGTTAATTAATTAATAAAATATTATATAATATATTAATTAATAATATTTTTTATTAAATTAGTAAAGATATAAAGAGAAGAAATTGTTATTCCACCAAAAGGGTGGAACAACAATTCCCCACTCTTAACGGGTTATTCTAGAATAACCCGTTAAGAGAGGGATTAAATAAACTCATCAAGCCTTCTAGAAGTGTTTGGATGAATTAGAAAAATAAAGTGGTCTATTCCCACTTTATCCCTCAACCAAACAATGCCTAAAGGATTTGGCTTGAATAATAACAGTCGAATAGTGACTAGAGGGTAGGGAGTAACATATAAAGCCCAATACTATTAGGCACGGTTCCCCATTTGTGTCAACCTTTTGTACAGCCCAAGACCATTAAGGCCTCATATCATTTTTGGGCTCGACTTTTTGGGCTACATTTTAATCGCATGGAGCACGCGCCCGAAAGTTTTTATAGAGGCCAAAAATCTAGGGTTTGGGTGTTTGAAATTCTTTATCTATCGACTCCCCTGATCTATGACACACTTAAGGACCTGTTCGGCTTAACTTTTTTTATCCATAGTGGTTTGCAAACACAAAAGCAAGCAACTCAGCAAAACTTTTTGACACAGGCGCCGCCGACCCCCGGAGATACTAATTGTAGACAATAGCTCCAAATTAAGTCGGAGTTTTTGCAGAGCTTATTTCGACAAATTTTGAAGTTGAAGGATATTGTCGAACAAAATAGATCTCAATAGCTAGTCATACGCTTGTGGCAACGCGGAGCCACAAGATAGCCAAGTATATACAGTTTTGGGCAACTCTCATAGGTTAGCTTATTCCGCATCATTTTCGCTCCTAGCCCCTTGATGTTAACTACCATATATACATACGTACGTAAAGCATATTAACTACAGCCCCGTGATTGTAACGTCTTACCTTTTACACTTCTGAATAGAACTATCGAGTATCGACTCCTTTCAGAGAAAGAATATTATCACCACTTAGCCTAGCACTGAATGGTGAATTTTGCTCTAATCAATAAAAACATAGATCTGTACCATTTTCTAGTCATCTTTTTTGTTTCCGCCAACTTCTCTTCGTGGTGTTTGTTGATTGTTGTTATTAGTGGATTGAAAATGATATAAAAAGGACGGCGCACTTCCAAGAAGTGAGATTGCAAGAAACAACTAGCGCACTACAGATTAGGATGACATGCACTAGGATATGGGTTATTCGAGTATGCTCTGTTTCTAAATACACTTAAAATCAAAATATTAGCTTATACCTGATCTTCTAAAAAGAAAAATAGTATAGAATTCGCATTTAATTAGGCTAGTTACCGGTGGTAACTATAGTTTATACAATAGTCAGAATTGATTGTTGCTATTAGATTTTTTTTTTTTTTTTTTTTTTTTTTGGCTCCAATGCTTCTCCCTTTTTTTTGTTTAACTTTACGACAATCGCTCCATCAATGAGACTAGATTAAATTAATATCGAGGAAAGAGATTTGGCCCCACAATTGCAATCTTTTGCCCTTTTTTTTAAAAAAAAAAGAAAAAGAATCTTCTTAATCTTAATGCTATGGCCCTGGTGGCCCAATTAAATCACTTTTCTCTAAAAAGAAAAATTGGACAAGACCCATTGCACCAAAATTTGCTCCCATGTTCTTATTTGTCAAAGAACAAGAAAGAAAAGAAACCGAGGCCCCAGTGTTTCCGGAATCTAGGTCAAGAACATCGACACGTGTTTTGTGCACATCGATACAAGAATCAGGTCCTTGCCTCATCTTTTTTTTTTTTTTTTTAATTTTGGGAGGCCCACGGCAACTATTATTAATTTGTCAAATTATTAACCTCATGAAACAGTGAGGTGCCTACAATTGCAGCTAGAAAATGTTTGCAGCTTCGTTAATCATATCGAATTCGCAAAATAGTTTGAATTTGGAAATATTCAATTTGAAATGATGCTTCGAAGAGCTATAAATTAGCTGCTCTTCAAGTTCGGATCGAGAATTTTAGCTAAGATGTAGTACTCTCAAGAATCACGTGGGTGGTGTTTTCTCCTTTTCTACGTATCAGACGGAAAACAAAGTCCTAATGAACTCTCATCTTGTTGCTTGGCGACACCCAAATTAATTAATGTCCCAAAATCTATCTCATGGTCATGCAAATTTGAGATTATATAGTGTGCGTACATGCTTTTTGAAAAGAACAGATAATTTATCTCTCTGAACATGGAAAAGTTGTATAAGTATCATCCACAAGTCGTTGTTGACGATCGTGTTCTCATGCAATTGTCTCCCCCTGGCAGATTACATATGCATAAGAGACTTAAATTTTTAAGGGTTACATGTAAATATACGAGAAGTCAGAGGTGCCCGCACAATATACGACTTCAAATGTACACACTCAATAAGTACTCTAGAGTGATAATTTACATAACTTCACATATTTGTGTTGACAATATATATATATATATAGAGAGAGAGAGAGAGAGAGAACTAAGCTAGAATACTAGTAATAGCACCAAGTCATTAGATGAAGTGATGTACGATTAGGATGATAATTATCCCCTAGGGTTGAGTGGGCAGTTGGTTGATAGTATGATCTAACGGACGAAAATGGTCAAAGGGGTTGATCTAACGGCAAAAAACTTGAAAGCATCAAGTACTTGGCGCTATCGATAGCATTGTAGCCGAACTCATGTATAGAACTAGGCTAGAATACTAGTAATAGCACCAAGTCATAGGTACTATTAAGTTTTCTGTCTTTGGATGAAGCGATGTACGGTTAGGATGATAGAGTGGGCGGTAGGTTAATAGTATGATCTTATGGGTGAAAGTGGTCAAAGAGGTTGATTTAACAGCAGAAAACTTGATAGCATCAAGTGTCTGGTGCTATCGATAGCACTGTAGCCAGACTCTCTCTCTCTCTCTATATATGTACTAAAATAAATTCTTAATTTCTTAATTACTAGTGAAAGAACCTGCGCATTGTAGCGGGTCAATATCGCAAAAATAATAAATAAATAAAATTAAGAAAACAACAAAAAAAAAAGAAGAGTCAAAAATAAAAAAAATAAATAAACTGAAGAAAAATATAAAAAAATAAAAAAATTATAGAAATAATAAATTATATTTATAATAGCAGTCCAGTTGAAAACTAAAATATAGGTAAATTGCACTATTATCCCTTAGCCTTTACCGGAGTTTCACTTTATCCCTCAAACTTCTAAAATAAACATTTAATATTGTAAACTCTGATTTTTCATTTATGTTACTCCTTTCGAAAAACTGTTTTAAATTTTTATAATGAGAAAGAAAAAATTATATGAATTATAAAAAAAAAATCAATCTCTCTCTAAATTAGTAGAGAAAAATAGAAAGGAGAGAAAAATAAAGAACAAAAAAAAAAAAAAAAAAAAACTTGTCCACAGACTCGTAGACTCCACAAATTTTTCGGGNAAAAAAAAAAAAAAAAAAAAAAAAAAAAAAAATCCCACCCCGCTGCAGCTCCACCTGGCTCATCCCACCCCGTCGAATTAGTGACACATGGATTAAGAACTCTTAATTCATGATATTCTATAGATATCTTTGTCCTACTAAATCTACTTGAGCATTGAGCATTGGATTTATTGAAGCCCACGTAATATCAATTTCACATATAAAAAACAAATTTATACTTGTGTTTCTTAAACATTGCCATAATTCTGCTGGTATTCATACATGATATTTTCAAACTGAGTGTACAAGTGATGAGAAAACTCCATTTTGTATATATATCTACACATCACATCATAGACTGCGACAACCAACAGCTTGTCACCTTAAAAATCCAAACTCTCCTCATAATAATTTCTGTATTATTAGCGCCACAACTGTACCCAATCCTTTCTGAAGCATCCAAGGCCACCTAGCTAAAAAAAAAAAAAAAAAAATAAAAAATTATGCCCTCAGTAGAGTGTATGAGAAGCCACTTTCCTTAACCCAGCGTACAAGCGACTACTTGTCCCCAAATTCCATCCCGCTCTTCTATTGGTGACTGAGGCTTTTAAAACATATATAGTGTAATGTATGGCATTGTACGCACTTCCAATAAGGAGGAGTCGGCTTCGAAGTTGAAATTTTAGTCACCCATCTTCAAGCTCTTTGATATTTGCGCTAGGAGAGTCGGCGGAGCAGAAACAATACATTACATCCATGGGCTGACCAAAGTCTTCGAAACACTCGAAGTTAGAGATCTTAAATGCGAAAGAGACATGCTTTTCAACGTATTTAAAGTTGTAAACTATCTTCAGTGTTTACGGCCAGCTTGTTGATTTGGCTAGCACATGCACCTGGGGCTCTGAGGTATACACGTAAAGCAATCAAATTCCACATAATAGGTATCCTAGTATATCAATAGGCTTGTGAGGGGCCTTCAAGCTACTCATACATTTTTTTTGTGTGTGTGGATTAGATTATGAATTTCATTGATCAACTTTAACAGCATTGAAACCAAATTCAGTAAATTTATTTGTCCATGTCAAAATCTAATCAGTTAATATATACACATCATCGCCCTAAATATAAGTAGTACTAGTTAAGGAACTATCACATACAAAGTAGAAATATTCAAAGGCTTCGTTTGGTTCGGATATAAGCAATAACTGCTTATTTCAGTAATAGATAAAAGCTTAGGTATAAGTAAGAATTAGACAAACTTTGCGTTTGGATGAAAATTAGGTTGTTTTCGAAATTAAGAAAAATTGTATTTGGATAAATAAGATTGAATAAGAAGAATAATAACTAGTTATAAATAGAAAATAATGGTATTACCTCTCTAATTATATTTGAATTTGAATTTTTAAACTTTAAATTTATATTTTTAAATTTAAAATTTAACTTTTAAATTTTAAAATCTAAAATTAAAATTTCAAATCTCAAATTTTAAATTTTAAATTTAAGATCAAATTTAAATTTGAAAATATAAAATATCAAATTTAAAAATTAAAAATTTTGAAATATTAAATTTAAAATTATAAATTTTAATTGTGAAATTACAAATTATAAATTTTTTAAAAATAAAAATAAAAATAAAAATTTTAAATTTTAGATTTTAAAAATAAAAATAGGGATGGAAACAAACTCTTAATATAAATTTTAATTTACAAATTACAAATTATAAATTTTTAAAATTTACAAATTTTAATTTTAATTTTAAAAATAAAATAGGGGGTGGGAACACCACCCCTATTCCCACAAGGAGTGGGAACAACTATCCCATCCATTAAGAGGTTATTCTGGAATAATCCGTTAAGCGATGGGGTTGTTGTACCACCTCTTTTTTTTTTTTTCATTTGTGTATAAAAAGGGGATAACTCCTTGTCTTCCCCTTTATCTCCCAACTAAACGGCCTCTTTAGTGTTGGGTATAAAGGGGGATAAATCCTTATCCCCCTTTATCCCTGTGCCAAACAGGGTGAAAGGCTATTATCTTAGGCCAAGTAGCGGTTGCGAAAGACAATTGACAGTTTCAAAAATCTACCAATTGTTGAATTTGGCATTAATTGGCCTCATTCATTATACCAGTAAAAAAGTCAAAAAAATAGTTATTTTCCTTTGAAGTGTTTAAACAAAATTTTTTAGGCTAATATACCCTTCAAAACTTAAAAAAATATCTAATATGCCCTTTAGAATTTCAATAATGTGGATTGGGGATTAGTAGGGTATATTTTGAAGAGTAATGAGGGGTATATTAGGAAAGCCCCTGATTTCTAATGTCCCTGCCCCTGATTTCTAATGTCCCTGAGTATGCTTTTTTCAGTGGTCCCGGTCTATAGACCGCGGTCCATGCAATTTTCTCCTACCGGGTTGAATCAACTAACACCCCAAGCAAAGGTAAAGGCGCGACACTCCACTCCTTTCTTCAAAGTAATGTTTTCCTTTGTCTTTATATATCCCATTAGTGAGTAGTGACGATCCCACCATATAATATGAGGAACATCTCAGCGCTCTCCATAGTGTACCTCCTCTTCTAGTGCACACAACTGAGCCGAGAGAGTGCGCAAGCGCAATAGAGCAGGAACTTCAATTAAAATTACTCATCTAGAGATCAAAATGAAGGATCTTTATGCCTTGGGCCACTTATTTGTGTGCGCTTTTCTCTTCTACTTCTCTTCGTTTATGGTGATTCCCGCGATCACCGACATCACGATAGAGGCGCTCTGCCCCGGCCACGACCAGTGCTCCCTCGCCATCTACCTCAGCGGCTTCCAACAAGCCGTAAGCCTCGCTCTCCCATCCCTTTGTTTCAGTAATAATTCAAGTACTACATAATTTTAACTGTAGTGAGAGTTTGATACCATGGTTTATCAAGTGCATGCGCTATTGCACTTTCACATACATTGTATATATATATATATATATATATATCCTTGCTGCATGGTTCAATTATGCGAGCTGAGTAATAGTTATATTGTTGCTAAACTTTTCAAATATGCTACATATATCATTCAATTATGGGTTATTTTAATGATATAATATATTGTTAAACTTTGTTCGTTTCCCTTTATGCCGCGTCGAATGGGGCTAATGGAATTATATAATTGTAATTATTTGATCAATTCTTTACATTTATTTTTTTCTAAACTTCCTCTTTTTTTTTCTTTTTTTTTTACAAACACTCTAACTTTTGCTTGTTACCTACTATTTTTTTTATTTTTCCCCCTTGAAGTGGAACATTTTACTATGTATTGGTCTTAGGACAACAACATCACCATCCACTCCCTGTTTTGCAAATCACCGATATAGTGATATATACCAACTATTTTATTGTGGGCCATTACATTGCTTCACAACCACATCCATTTTGTGATCT
Source organism: Ananas comosus (assembly GCF_001540865.1). NCBI lineage: Eukaryota > Viridiplantae > Streptophyta > Magnoliopsida > Poales > Bromeliaceae > Ananas > Ananas comosus. The sequence goes on along the minus strand of NC_033623.1, from coordinate 14,155,340 downwards.
TCTTTCCATGTTGAGCAAAATGTTTACTCCTTTTTAAATAAAAAAAGAAAAATTGAAAGAAGAACAAAGAGAAGGAAAAGAAAAAAAGAAAAAAAGAAAAAAAAACTTAGCTTTAGAAGTACTACATACGTGTAGTATAATTGTGGAAATTTTTCATCCGCACAGTGACTTCTAAATAGTATTATGAAATGGTAGTTTTCAATTTGCCCTGTCTTTGTTATCCTAAGTTAAAATAGTTCATCTCTTATTAGTAATTAAGTAACATGAAAATAGAAAGAGTGAGAGATATATTGAAAAATACAATTCATCTTTACTTATTTTCGTCGCGATGGATCCATAGTCCACTAAATATGTATAATATCTATCGCAAAATTGAAAAGAAAAAGAGCAATTAAAGTTAGACATAAACAAATAAAATTAATGTAACTTTTTACCTGCCACAAAAAGATAAACCGACCAAAACGCACCCTTGTAATATTGCGACATAAGCAACATATAATATAAAATTTACGGTGAGATGAGGATTATTACCATCTATCACTTTATCAATAAATCTTTAATACTAATAAAAGAAAATAGGGACGGTGATAAAGTGGTATCTCGTGGGACCCCTGGTAGGGAAAAGATGAGCATGTATATATAAAGAATTGTGCAATATTTAAATAAATAATTTATGAAAGCGTAAAGAAGGTGATTTTCAACGCCGGAATACTGAATCCAGCGCTAAAATCTTTATTAGAATCTAATTTCTTTTACTGGAGATTAAATATTGAAGCTTGTAATTCTAGAGGCTCTTGAGCATATTTGGTAACACCTGCGCTTTGACACGGTCAATTTTATATGGTTTGACTAGGTAACATCTGATTCGTTTGTTGAATTGTGCGCTTATCATATTTTTTTTTCAAGATGTTGGTTTATCGCATCGCTATTTACTTAATTTTCTCAAGCCTGCTTTAGACACACTTTGGTATCAGTATATGATCAACAACGACAAGTAGAAATATTATTAATCATTTAAAATTATATAATAATTTCATAATAATTTCATGGATGGAGTTGATAAAGAGAGTATTCCATGTATAATGTGGTAATTTCCATCTTGCAGATAATAGGGTTGGGAACTCTCATGCTGACTCCTCTTGTTGGTAATCTATCTGACAAATATGGTAGAAAGGCTTTGCTGACACTTCCCACCACAATTGCAATTGTTCCGTTAGGTACATTTACTTACGAATTCTATTTATTTCATTATTTTTTCACATAATATGATATAGCAGAGTCAATTTAATTTAAGCTGCCATTATTTCACGCTCTCCTCATTCTAGCACTGAAGCATAAAATCGAGCTGTGACGGATATTACCAGTGAACTATTATAATTTTAATGGTTATTAGAAGACGTGGAGTTAAACATAACGGTGCTGTTACAATTTAATGGTTATTAGAAGACGTGGAGTTAAATATAACGGTGCTGTTACACTCTCTTATGCATGATGATATTTTTCATGAACATACTAAATATACTGGAACGGGTCTTCATTTAGATATATATGAATATAAATCTAGCGACGGTGTTATCCTAAACAAAATAAAAAAGAAAAGGGTAAAAATTTAGAACGAGTGCCTGTGGAGATCTTTTCTTTATGTTTTTCCTTTGCGAAAGTGATGTGTAGAATTTAAGAATATCATCATCAGAGACATAAATGGTGTCCACCGACCACTTGCCTTGTCACAAATATCTCAAACCCAGAATTAGGTCAAAAAGAGGGGGAAAAACCCTTTATTCCAAAGCAAACAACTGCAATTGAATACCTGGGGCCATTTAGGTCTAAACAAACCTTTTCATGTGGCGCAATAAATATGTCTAATATTTGTCAAATGAGGATAACTCGTGCAACCTATGAGATCGACCATCCTTGTTGGAATTAAAAAGACTAGAGAGTACGAAGGGTCAAAAAGTAAACGATTTCTCTGCAAAATTCTCTAGTTTTCTAGAATATTTCATCAATCAAGTCAAGGCATTGATGTCAGATACTATTTCATTAAAAAAAACAAAGCTTGATTATATTATTTTACAGTTTTGAAAAATAAATTAAGCATATTTTTACACAAAGGAAGGAAATTTTATTTTATTTTTTTAAACATGATAAGAAAGAAAAATAAGAATTGATCGACGATCCTCCAAACCAAAAAGAAAAAAAAGAGAAGATATTTTAACAGGTCCCCATGTCTAAACATCGACAACTGAATAAATCAAGCTCGTAATAAAAAATAAAATATAAAAAAATCTATAGACAAAAATAATCATCTCGACTTCATTTTCATACCAACTACCATCCCTCCAACCATATCGAAACTTTTCAACCTTTCAAATCCACCAATTAAATTTGAGTTTGAAGGATAAAATCTGAGCGAGATTCGACGCATATCAACCGATCAGGAGGAGAGTGATAAATGAAATTGTTTTCGACTGATGGTGAGATTTAGGCACTTTAACTTTTTTGCTAAGAAAGCAATATAATAACCGTATCCATTTTTGACAAGAACAAATGTAATTAACATCAGTATTCGCTGCTTTTTTTATACATACTACCGTAATTAATTTGTTTTTTTAGTGGCATTTAAACCTTTTTTCGAATTTTGACTGCTACGTTTGTGATACTAATATTTTGCAGCAATATTGGCATATAATCGCTCCAGGCCATACTTCTATGCATACTACGTGATCAGGATGTTTGCAGGGATGTTTTGCGAAGGAAGCATGCAATGCCTCTCCCTTGCTTATGTGGTAAAATTTTTGGCTTATAATATTTGGTTTTTTTTTTTTTTTTTTGGAACATTTTTTTTTTTTTAAAAAGAAAATGATAAATCCTAGTTCGAGTCGGACTTGTCGACTACGTAATAAATCCTGGTTCGACTCGGACTGCATTCGGTACTGGCTCTAGAAAACGACGCGTCGAACCTCCAATTCCACTCGAGTCTCGAACCCAAACCTCACACACTTTCCGACTCTCTCTCTCTCTCTCTCTCTCTCTTTTCTCAGGCCGATAAAGTGGGCGAGCGGCGTCGCGCCTCCGCGTTCGGTGTTTTCTCCGGCGTCTCCGCCGCGGGATTCGTCTCCGGAACCCTAACCGCTCGTTTCCTCTCCACCTCCTCCACGTTCCAGGTCACACGCACACTCTCTCTCTCTCCTCTCCTTCCTCCTCGTTCTCTCTCTCTCTCTCTCTCTCTCGCTTCATCACCATTCTTGTTGTCCTCTTCTAGGTCTCCGCCATTGTCGCCGTGATCGCAGCTGCGTATCTCAGAATCTTGCTACAAGAATCCGATAATGGAGTCGCAGCTGTTTCCGAGGAGGATCCGTCGCAACCCCTGTGCTCACCTCCCTCCGATGGCGATTCGTCGCCGCGGCTCCCGTCGCTCACGCGGAAGGTCCCGTCGGTATCGGACATGATCGGCCTTCTAACGAGCAGGTAAGGCGTGTTGAGATGGCATCAATTTCTTATAGTTCGTGATTGGTGATTGATTCGTGAGTCGATTCGAGGAGTTGTTCAAGAATCAAGAACCTTTGTTTGTTGTGCGTTTGCTATGACTTTTTCTTGCTGTTTATGAGATTCGTTATTAGCACTCTTATTGTCGCCAATCTGAGGTTAGACTCATGGTATATGTCTGATTTTTCTGGTTGAAGGAGACAATAAGAGAGCTTCTATGAGATTTTGCCTTGGAATTGGTGTAACATTATTCAGTGGCTTTGCACAATAACATCCTTGTTCGACCCATGCAACTAGATTAATCGCTGAGACATCTGAGTTACATGCAAATAGTTATCTAATTTAAATCAACTATGGGGAGGTCCGTACTCATGTTATTGTCTTCCTCTTTGTTGGTATCTTCCTTTTGTGCAATTAACTATGCAGGTGAACCCAGATCAATAAATTGGTTATGTTTCTCAGTCTTGCTTCTTTTTTTTTCTCTTGCTTTTGTTTGTTCATTTTCACTTACAGCATATTTATTTAACTTCTATGATATCAATGATGACCAAGTGTTATGCCAATGTAGACTGGTTGATGTCTTGAAATGGAGTTTATAATAGCTATCGTCCATGTTATTATATATCTGTTTCCGAGGGATACTCTCTCTAAATGTAATATATTTCTAGTGTTGGCATCATTCTGATAATAGAAAATGAAAAATCTAGTGGTGCTTTTCCTATTAATTTTATTCATATGACAATTAAAATTTTTACTCGTTCTAGTACAGTGCTTTGGCCTGAAGATTAGCGTCAAACAGTTACTTTCCAAGTAAAGCAACGTTATGTTAGTCGACCAATATAAACTCTCTCATGCTTTATTAACTTGGCTGCTGTTCCCTGCAGCTTGACCTTATCGAGAGCAGCAGTAGTCGCATTTTTTTACAGTCTTGGTGAAAGTGGCCTGCAGACTGCATTATTGGTACCTTTCTTTCAACGCTGTGCTATAAACGGACAGCTATTTATCTTCTATTGCATCATTACAAATTTGTTTTTTCCTTTTATTCAGGAATGTAATTTTTCCTTTATATTGAGGGGATCTTGAATTGGTTACCAGTTTGGATTTGATTTTACTGCAAAGTACAGATCTTGAATTGGTTACCAGTTTGGATTTGATTTTACTGCAGTACTTTCTAAAGGCTCAGTTCCACTTTAACAAGGACCAATTTGCTGATTTGTTGCTGATCGTTGGGATTGCTGGCACATTTTCACAGGTCCGCTTTTACATGAAGCACAATTGCTGTTTCACCCTCTTGGCAGTTGTAACATATTTGAAACTTGTATTATCACAGCACTCAAGTGTCTTGTGGTGTCTGTGCTGCAGTTAAAATAATTGCCATTTGCATCTAAGATTTACTTGTTATGCAGCTGACTCTGATGCCCTTCTTGGCCCACAGCGTGGGCGAGGAGAAACTGCTTACTATAGGGCTTTTGGCAAGCTGCACACATGTAACTTCCCTATCTCTTTTATCATCATCATTTTTTTCCCCCTTCTAATTAGCTAATAATTTTTCTTCAGATGCTGAATAATTTGTCAAATGTTTCAGGTTTTCCTATATAGCATCTCTTGGTCATATTGGGTACTCTCTTAGCACCCGTCTGGTTACATAGTTGTCTACTTTCTTTTATTGAATTATGCTATTTATAATTGGTTTAATTGGGTAGCTGATTCTGTTGAGCAATGATTTTAAATTTGTACCTTCCAAAAAATGAACCACTGAATTTTTTTAGTCTTTTGCTTCTTTCTTAATATCAGTTTATCATGATCTTGTAGGTACCTTATTTTGCTGCTATGTTTGTGATTCTAAGTGTCTTTGTTAACCCATGTGTGAGTACCAGACTTTTCTTTTCTGCTTCCTCTGTTGAGTCATATGGAGTGAAAAGAATAAAGTTTTTAACACTTTCTTCAGATAAGAAGCATTGTGTCCAAGAAGGTTGGATCAACTGAGCAGGTAATGCATTCAAAATTGTCGCTATGCTTTCTTATCATAGATCTGCTGCTGAAAATGTTCGATAGTTGTGGACTAGACAAAATGACGTACAAATTTGTAACATTGTTACCTTAGTTTCTATATTCTAGAATTGGTTGCACAATTAGTGTTAAATGAATTAGGCTTTCTTTAATTTTCCTTTTGTGCGTACTCAAAAAGTTGTTAGAACTAGCGTAAAATCTCCACTTATTGCATGCATCTATTAAGCTTTCTTACCACATCTGAAAATAAAGATGCTTCACTTCTATACATATAATGTTTACTTCTTTCTAACTGCAACACACTTTTATCAGGGAATGGCCCAAGGGTGTATAACTGGTATAAGTTCATTTGCCAGCATTATTGCCCCTCTTGTCTTTACTCCTCTAACAGGTAGATACTGGTTATTCTACAACAGTGTAATGATCTTTGAATTTACAAAATGCATACAAACTGATAGACAATGTTTTTCTCTTCCTTGTAGCATGGTTCCTATCGGAAGCTGCACCTTTTGACTTTAAAGGTTTCAGTCTCATGTGTGCTGGATTCGCAACGGTAAGCACTTGCATTCTTTTACAGTTCCAATTTAGGGCTTGGTTAGTCCTATTGGAGCTTCTGCAAAAGTGATCTTTGACTACAAAGGTTTTAGAAAAATTAACAACTTTGTATTAAAGAACCCTCCTACACCTCGCTTCAGCAGAAGCTTCAAATTGCAACTTCTGCTTTTTGGGCTAAATTCTCATTTCAGCTTTCAGTTACTGAAAAATTTCAAGGATTTTTCCTTGCCAAATGTTATGCTGCTTTTTAAAGTAAGAAGTTGCTCATGACGTGAGATGCCTAATAGACTATTTTTTGGGGTTAGTTATTGACAACACCCAGTGCCATATTGTGCAGTTGATAGCTTTCACAATGAGTATTACAATGAGGGCAGAGTACTCTGTTACGGGTCAGAAATTCAGCAATGTCAGACATGAGCAAGTTTAATGAAGTAAATCTCTGAAACTTGTACATAGTTTGCGGTTAGCATATAAAACAAGAAAGAGAAAAGACGATAGTCGCAGAGGGTTGAAAATCCTGCTATCCATCTACGTATGCCTATATTCGGATGGGCCTGCTGTGATGTGCTGAAAGCTCGAGTCCACCTGTTTGAAGGCAGTCTCTCCATGGTTGAAGTTTTTCTCCAAAAAGGGCAATACACACCTATCACTTCATGTAATTTTCTCCCGTTTAGATAATCCCAGCTATAAGTACCTTAATATGTTTTATAAACCCTTTATAATTAGTCTCAGTGCTTTCTCAGCGTATCATCTTAGAGTATGTACCTGTCTTTGTAAACAGAATAGCTCCCAAGGCAAATATGCAGACTTTGTTGATAAAACTTACCGTAATGTTCATTTTGTTTCAAATTTGTTCATCTGAGTAGTGTAAACTTGCAAAGCTTTGTCGAAGGAGTGTGGATTGGTGCTATTGCAAGAACTCGGCACCAATCCGTGCTCCCATTGAAGGGTTTGGTAACATACACCAAAGTTTCTGAATTCTGATCATGCTAGTGGAGTCCTTCGGTGCACTGCTTATGTTTGGAAAATATTTGGTGGGAAAGTTGCTGGCATTCGGGTGTTGCAAGAAATCAGTCACTCGTTGGTATATTGGCTTTCTGTTTACATATTGTGTCTACAGTTGTGAAACCTTGTGCATTCAAAGTTAACTTGAAAATAATTACTAGCTGACTACAGGTGAACTCCCTTTATTTTGAGCCGGATTTATCTCAGAAAGAATCATTGCTGGAAAAACAATTTCTGTGCCTGCTTTTGCAGAGAAGATATTCGGGACATCGCCAGAGAATGAAAGCCATCACTTTATTCCAGAACGAAAGGTACAAGGCGGTGGAATAAAGTGTTGAAGGCTGAGTTCGAGGCGCGGGCAAAATCCCACTGGGCCCCGCCCATTAGCACCGGATCAAAGGTCGTCAGACTCTAGCGCAACGGTCATATCCCGGTTCGTAAACTGACACTGCGGACCCCACAAATAAATAAATTATAAATTATTATTATTATTATTATATACCCTCACGGCGGGGCTGTACATGTGTAACCGCCAACGAGAGCGCAATTAATTAGTTGCGTACTCGGAAACGCCCGAGTTCTTCCTTCAAGATTCAAGAGAACCTGAAAAGGTCCAAGATCCTTCTCCGGCGAGAAAAGAACCGAGTTCCTCCCTTGTTCCTCGTCCTTCCTCTTCCCTCCTCATCCTCCTCGTCCCTCCTTTATATCCCCTCAGCCAACAATCAACAATGGCACTTCCTCTTCTTCATCTCCCACCTCTTGAGAGCTCATGGCGTTGTCCAACGTCGTCCTCCTCCATGGCGACCTGGAACTCCACATCATCCAGGCCCGCAACCTCCCCAACATGGATCTCTTCTCCGAGGCCCTCCGCCGCTGCTTCGGCTTCTGTGGCCTCCCGCTCCCCTGTCGCTCCCCTCCGTCCTCCCCCCGCTCGGTCGGCGACACCCCCGTCATCACCAGCGACCCCTACGTCGCTGTCCTCGTTGCTGGCTCCACCGTCGCCCGCACCAACGTCATCCCCAACGTCCAAAACCCCAGGTGGCACGCCCGGTTCAAGATCCCCCTCGCCCACTACGCCGATACGATCGAGTTCCACGTCAAGGACGACGACGTCGTCGGGGCGCAACTCATTGGGACCGCCACCATCCCCGCCTCCAGGGTTGCTTCGGGCGAACCCTTCAGCGATTGGGTGCCCGTGATCCCACCCCCTGGCCGTTCGCGCCCCCCGCCCGGTCCTGATCTTCTTGTCGAGTTGCAATTCGTGCCGGTCAGGGAAAACGCTCTCTACCACCAGGGAATTCCGGGAGACCCCGAGAAGTTGGGCGTGCGGGATACATACTTTCCCCTGAGGAAGGGCGGGATGGTGACGCTCTACCAAGATGCGCACGTTCGGGACGGGGAGCTCCCGGTGATCAAATTGGATGATCAGAGGGTGTTCAAGCACGAGAAATGTTGGGAGGATATATGTCGCGCTATACTAGAAGCACGCCATCTGATTTATATCGTGGGATGGTCGATCTACCATAAGGTCAGGCTGGTGAGAGAGTCGGCGAGCACGCTGCCGAATGGTGGGAATCTCACACTGGGGGAGCTCCTCAAGTTCAAGTCGGATCAGGGAATTCCGGTGCGCATGCTGGTTTGGGATGATAAGACTTCCCGCGACATTAATGTTTTCAGGAAGGTGAAAGGTTTCTGTTGTTTGATGCTTTCTCTCATTGATCTTTGCTAGTACTTCGATGTTGTCTCTTTGAATTTCATGTTCTTTTCACTTTTTACTTAGTCTGTGTATTTGCTATTAAGAATCTAGGACCACTATTTGGGAAAGAGTAAATTGCAGCATTGCCATCGGGCCTCTGCACTGTTTCATTCTGATCTTTTGATAGACTGAGCAAAACCCTGATTAACCTTATTGAGTGCATTTGGACTAATTTGCAAATTTGGCTTGCGCTCTGTTAGCCACACGTGTGACCTTCTATGGCAGTCACAAAGCTGGCATTTGCTCCTCGTTTTTTTCATGTATTATCTTTCACTTTTGTAAATCTTACTGCCCCTCATGGTCATTACATTTCGCAGGTTCTTTTGTTAATAAGATAGTCTCTCCTGCCACCATACTTTCCTCCTATTCAATCAGTTCTCTATAAAGAGCTCTCTCATGTAGCTCTCTCTTTATTTAAAGAAAAAGTAGGGTCCTTGTTCAGAATACTTCACCATGAGCTTTAAGAAGTGTCGACCTTCCTCCAAAGTAGAGTTAATTTAGTAGTTAGTGTGAGTCGGTAGATAAAATTTGCATGGTACTGCAGTCCAATGACTTTTGGCTGAGCATCTCCATCAAACTAGACAAAAATTTCTGCTTAATTGTAATGTATCTGCTTGTAAGTGATTTTTGGACTTCCCATATGGCAAGATTGTGGACATATCTGGCCAGTTCAAGGAGGAATCTAATAATGGGAATGGTAAGACTGAGAGAAAGCAAAGGCTAGAGATCTAAGCGGTGACTGCTGGTGCAATTTAGCCATTTACGGTTATAATTCTTTATGTGGTTCTTGTGTAGAGTTATAATTTCTTAGACAAGGTTTCCTCACGCTCCTTGAAATTCCGAAGATATTGTTTGAAATATTCACCAGTGGGTTCCTTGTAGGCTTTTTTACAGGTGCGTATAAAAAGTTTCTTAAGATTTGAGAATAGGTGTTTTCAAAATGTTATTCGAAGTTTTTGAACAATGGTAGCCTTGTCCTCTGGCATAATTTAGTTCTTCATTCCCCTTGATAAATGTTCTGGCTACCAATTATCATTTGTGTATTTACATAATAGTGTATGTAGAACTCTTGTGATGCCAATGATGGATATTGTCTGCACAATTTATTATTAGAATCTGTTTTATGCCCTATATAATATAATTCTCTGGTCAAATCAAGTGATTTGATCCGTGTGTTTAACATATTTCGAGTTTTATGCAGGAAGGGGTGATGCAAACTCATGACGAGGAGACCAAAAAGTATTTCAAGCATTCATCTGTCATTTGTGTGCTATCACCTCGTTCTGCAAGCAGCAAGCTAAGCATAATTAAGCAAAAGGCAAGCCAGACAACACCTTTTCTGTTGATGCTAGTGAAATATTTCACTGTTTCAAGATAGTTTGTAGCTGGCAGTGTATCCTTACATTAATTCTGAAGTAATGTGCTCAATTTGCTTGAGAATATGCTCATGCATTTGACTCCAATTCCTATGAGACAAGTTACCATCATTACTCATATCAGGTTAAACTTAGCTTTACCATTCAGCTGGCGACTTCGAATATTCACTTTTCTCATGTTCATGAGCTACTGCTTTACAGTTTACATAATGTTGATCTTTAGGCTGTAAGACAATCAGGAGACCATTTTCTCATTTACTGGTTGCAGCGTCAGAATAGGATGGTCAAAAGATTCCTTTTGTTTCTTCATCCAAGCAAGATTAATCTGTGCTTATACTGTTCCTGGATTCAGTAAATGCTATGACCTTAGAGTTTAGAGGTGTTGGAGAAAATAGATTAGTTCAGTGTGCATATACTAAAAGAAGCAAGAGTCTTTGATTTCAGATTTTGAAGATGAATGATGACAAGAAATTGGTAGTCCTGACATGGAAATATGAAGAAGCAAGAACAATATTGGGAGAATAAAATTATTAGCAAAATCAATAAAGCATTTCTTGAGTTTTTACAGACAAGGAAGTACAGCAGGCATGAAGCGTGTGGAATAAACTCTATATTTCATTGAAGCAAGGACCATTCTAATTTGTTGCTCCAATACCAAGTAAAAATAGAAAATTTCTTACTTGTTTTACTCCCTAATAGTAGATACCAAAATAACTAGGAAACTACGTTTTCGATAATCCCTGCTTACTGTGATTTGCTTCCTGATACTTTGCTTAAACAGTTAAGTCGTGACCATTCTTTCCTTCAATAATGTCATCCCTGGCTTATTTCTCAATCTGAATCTCTGAATGTCCATTACAATATATGTTTCAGTACATGACATAACTAATCAAAATCACGTCAGATATTCCTCCTTTTCTTCCTCAATTCCAATGATTCTGTGATTAATTGCCAAAGAATCAAGGTTTGGAAGTAAGTGAGGTTGATTCTCTTTCAATTTTCAAGAAAATACTGCCATCCGGGGATAAATAATGCTTTCTCAATGGTTTGTGAAGAAAGCTGTTCAGGCTCTTTTCTATTTTGTCCTACAAATCTGTGGCTTAATTGTTTTACTTTTTAATTTGATGAGGTGCAGATTGTTGGGACGGTTTACACTCATCATCAGAAATGTGTAATAGTTGACACACAGCTTGACACACAGCTTTCTCAAAGTACCAGAAAGATTACTGCTTTCATTGGAGGGCTTGATCTTTGTGATGGCCGATATGATACACCAAAACACAGGCTCTTTCAAAATCTTGACTTTGTATTTTCCAATGATATTCACAATCCCACATTTGACGTAAGTATAATTCTTTGTTGTTGCTCGGTTTTGTTTGTCAGTATTTTGCTAAATTTTGCATGTACCTCACATATTAATTATAAAGTAAAGATAACCATTTTTCCATGATCTTTACTCTGTATTTTTCTAGTGATATTCACATCCAGTTGAACTGTTGAACGCATTGCTAAAGAGTAAAGAGTACTGTTATATAGTTTTTGTAGGTCGTTGATTTTGGTCGTGTGGCACAACATCTGGCCTTTGAACAAAAAATATAATTTTTGTTGCCAAGTTTTAATATCCAAAATAGTCCAAAAAAATGTTTTGTCGGTTAACCACAACAAATTCAGATAGGAGCAGCATATCATATTTTTACCATGCAAATATGATTTCATTATAGTGTGTATGTATCTTTAGAGCTACAATGTTATGTAGTTTAATTGTCTTCCAACTCATCAATCAGGTTATAGCTTATGATATTAATGTCTCCGAATACTTTGGTGCTTCATTCATCTCCATTTATTTTTTTGAGAATCTTCTAATGATGTTTTTTGTGATTGACTTTCAGGTGCAAACTAAAGGTCCAAGGCAACCATGGCATGATTTACACTGCAAAATTGAAGGGCCTGCCGCCTACGACGTCCTAACGAATTTTGAGCAACGCTGGCAAAATTCTACAAAGTTTTGGTCAATTGAGCAGCAATTTAAAAAATTAACTCTATTTCATGATGATGCCTTGATAAAGATTGATCAAGTCTCATCTATAGTTAGTCCTTCAAAAGCCAAACCATATGGTGATCCGACTGTGCAGGGCTCTAAAGAGGAAGATTCTGAAAACTGGCATGTTCAGGTAAGGAAGACAAAAACTAAATTGCACAGCTAGTCCTCAAATTTTTCACCGGGCTACAATTTAGCCTTCAAAAATAAATTTGTTGTGATTTTCAACTCAAACTTTCATATGTGTTGTGATTGGGCCCTGCCATTAGGTCCCACCCAATAGAGTTAATGAATCACCAGTGTGGCAGTGATGTGGAATTCTAACCTCGCTACCACTGTATCACATAGTGCTGACTTGATAGTAACTTGACACCTTAGTCACTACCGTGTTATCGATTGAGTCGCTTGTCATCTTAAACCAAGGGGGAGAGAGAGAGAGAGGAGAATGCATTTTTTGTATTACGACATCTTAAACCAAGGGAGATGAGGAGAGGAGAATGCATTTTTTGTATTATGACATCTTAAACCAAGGGAGAGAGGGAGAGGAGAATGCATTTTCTGTACTATATGCACCTTATTATACATGGATCTAATGCCTAGGTAAAATGGTTCGAAAGCTTATAGTTTTGAAATGCATGTCTTATGACATCCAATGGATTAAAATTAAATTTAAAAACCGCCTTGTTTGAATTTAGCTTGTCATGTATGGATTTTGTAGAGCAACAGGTGCTTGAAATGATTTCTTCTCTTTCTCTCCCTATGACATGTGGTTGATCCTATCATGTCCTTATTTACATAACTGCCATGCTATTGTCGTAGTTACGTGGCGATGATTGGGATGCCACTTCACTCCCAACTCAGCATAGTAGTGCTCCATGGAGCAGTAAATAGGATGCCACCAGGGATAGCAGTAGGACAAAGTGGGAACAGGAAGCTCTTCACCATCTTCACCCCAATGTATACTTAACGCTCATAGCCGTACTCTTCCTTTGACTGGAAGGATAAATTTTGGGGTAGATGCCCATGCGGAAGAGGATTCTTGGGGAAATTGTTGTCCCGAGATGTTGCATCACTATCATGTCATCGCTATATTAGCAACTTATTAACTCTTTTGGACAGTTGCTAAAGGTAATACTTTGTTGCAACATTATTAAAGTTTTGAGCTAGAAACTGCAGCAAACTAAAGCTTGAGAATTAGTGTAATCTACCTCAAAGTTTGAGGACTTGCAACACTATTTATCTTAAAATAAAAGGATACTTTTGCATATGGGGCTCTTTCGCCGACATTGTGAAAAGGCACCCGCCTTATTATTGTTTACACAGCATTTGTAATTCACCAAAGACCCTTTGTCTCTAGATTCCATCACGGTTAGGAAATAGAGATGTTAAGTTGTGGTTTCGACTTTCAGTATTATATTTAAGCCACTTTTTGTGCAAAACTTTAAAAACATATTTCATGCAATGAAAATAATTCTAAAAGATCTATTATCTCTAGAATACAACAACTGTATAATATTACGAGTACACCAATGGAATACATGGGTGAACATAGTCAAATATTTGTCAATGGTTTTGAGCTGCAGGTTTTTCCTTCTTTTGTCATCCTTTTTGTTCTTTTTCTTGTTGTCCAAATTGAATAACTGTGTAATTATTTCAATTCTGCATTTCTAACCAGTTAGAGCAAATAGTCAACGGATTGTATTAAGACTCCCTCAACTATAGGCTATTTTGAAATGGTCCCCTCAACTTTTTTCTTTTATTGACAACTTTAAGTTTTTGATTTTTTTTTTATAATATGGGTGATTTAAGTTAATAAAATCAAAGAGTTTATTAAATTTATAATAGCTTTAATCAATTTTTAGCAAATGAAACTAGAAACTTAACTACTTATAGTTAATAATGCCATTAAATCTAACAAAATTTCCAGCCTAACTAACTAGAATAACTCAAACAACAAAAGCAGAAGTCGAAGGATGTCAATCAAAAAGAGATTACGTTGAGGGGCCTATTTCAAAGTGGTCTATAGTTGAGGGCGTCTTAGTACACTTGTATCTAGAATATAGAAAAGGGATGACCTAAGGCAAGCAAATAGGTAATGATACCTTTTCCATGTTACTTTATCACCCACCTGCTAGTATCTTGGTGGAAGATTTGAAGGCATGCATCTTCAATGATGGTCAGTTAATGGCAGTGATTTTAAGTTATGGTGACAAAAAATGGTATATTCTAAAAAGTATGATGTTAAAATTGTGCTATCACAAATTCTGGAAAAGAGGAGGGTGTCTGCAAAAGATTCACACATAACCTCTCAATTTATTTCTCCATGTTGGAACCCGAAATAAGGGTTTTCATGTGCTATCATGTTCTATTACTTTGCAAAATAGGTTCTTTTATGCAAAAACACAAAAATATATGCACAAAAAATTTAATAAAATTAGAAAAGAGAGAAATCTGGTTTTTAATTGTACTATCAGGAGCAAGCTAATTATCAGTTTATATCAGGTTTTCCGCTCTATTGATTCTGGATCGGTAAAAGGATTTCCCACAGATTTTCATGAAGCTAAGGCGAAGGTGATTATGTTTTCCATGATCTTTCAGTTAAAATACTGTTGTATTGAATATTCTACTTCCAAAAACCTAGATCAATAGTTTACTGCAAGTGTGTGCAAGTGTTAGTGCAGGACTGTACTGTATTTGGCATACCTAAATCTTATTTTCCTACTGCATTATCACAGAATCTTGCATGTGGAAAAAATGTGGTGATTGATAAGAGCATCCACTCCGCATATGTCAGAGCCATAAGATCAGCACAACGCTTCATATACATTGAAAACCAATATTTCATTGGTTCTTCTTATGGTTGGCCAAATTATGCAAATCCTGGTATGAAATAAAACTTCTTGCACTTTACTTTAAGTAAATTTCATAGAAAGTTTTTGTCAAATAAGATACCTTTGACGCCGCAGCATTAAATAGATGAAATAAAGTTGATAGGTTGCCCTTCCTGTTTATGTGATCGGAAAATTGATGGTGCTTGGCATTTTCTTGACATTCAATTTGATGTTCTCTTTTATCAAGCAGCTTTTTTTTTTTTTTTCTGGATTTCTATTTCATTAATGAAGAAATAGTAGTAGGCAGTAGCATCTTTTTTCATCTTTTACTGCAACCCTGTTTGGAAACAGGCAGTATGAGAGGAATGACCATGTGATATTCACTTAAATTTTGGTAAGCATAGAGATGATCCTTATCTCAGAATAACTATTATTACATGCTTGTTTACTACATGATGCAATCCAGAAATATGCATTAGCTGCCAAGAATTGTTAGATGACAAGTATACTTTCGTAACTAGTCATCACTAATGCATTTCCAATTTTACAGCCTATTCTATTATATACAGGTTATCTATGCCTCTTTGGTTTGACTTTCCTTCATAAATCTTTTTTCTTTTTTAACCCCTAAATTGCAATTTGCAAGTGAACTAGAAATTTAAGATATCTGTGCCTACCTGATTGATTGCTTTAGATGTACAGAAAAGTAACATCCAATGGCATTTGTGGATGATATAACTGAAATTAATAGATCATCAGATGAGTTAGAGTCGGATGAGTAAGAGACTGATGTGAAAGAGCCAAAGAAAATAGTTTTGATTATCTTGGGTTGAATATGTCCATGGTTGTTCAACCAAATGAATAAATGATGGACGGCTAAGGTGTATGAATCTGTATATGAAAGATTACTAAAGAAGATAGTTGAAGTATTTGAACTTTGGGCCATGTTAGCTCATGCTAAATTTGAAACTGAACCTGGCCTATTACACTTCAGTTCTAAACTGCAAGGTCCTGACGGCACCTAAGGTGCCTATTTGGCTGATAGAAACCAATCTGTAACAAGGCCCAGTTACCGGGCCTTCTTTTGGGCTGGGCTGATATCCAGAACTAATATTTAGAGAGTACAACATTATCATCTTTGCAGCAGTAATTATATCATTTGCAACTTTCCCAATGGCACTTGATGTGGCATGCTTACATATCTTGAAGAGCAATTAAATTGATTTGATATGTAAGATTTACCCCAGATAGCTATAGTAAGTTTTAGTTGCTGTCGCTATTGAAGTTTTAGTTGCTGTTACTATTGCTAAGTGTTAAGAGCTAGGTGATTCTTTAGAAATTTTTAGGCACCAATATAGCAATGATTCTGTTGCTTTATATATTTACTGTTGTTGTCACTAATCAACAAATCTCCATGCCCACCTGCACGGACATACCTACAGGCTATATATAAGGTTCACCGGTACTTTTGCAATCCTGGTTACTTGTTTGATCCTTATCATTATAAAATGCTGTGTTTTCAATTTTTAATTTTATACCTACTTCGTTTCAGTTCACGTTTGATTTTGTTGCTCGATAGATGGCGCTGGGAATCTGATCCCAATGGAACTTGCATTAAAGATTGCTCAGAAAATCGAAGAACGAGAACGTTTTGCTGTGTATATAGTTATACCAATGTGGCCTGAGGGTGCCCCTAGTTCTTCTCCTGTGCAGGAGATTCTTTTTTGGCAGGTAAAGTGTCTGGAATTCAACTTTTTTGACCTAAACTCCTCTAAAAGAGTTCCAAGAGACTGATGTTTTCTGATGATCTTTTGTGCAGTAAAAAGTGAGGTTATCACCCGTAGTGTTTATGAAGACATGGTCCTAATATGAACTTATTTTGTCAGTTCATAAATTTATGGGGGTCTAGAGAAATTACCTTTCTAACATTCTCCAGATAATGGAGGTTTACTATACTAATTAAGGGTGATAATTTTTTTCAATTAAGCCTCGGAGTCCTTTTTAGCAGGTTTTCCAAGCCTAAATTTTTTTATACAGACCTCTGACAATATGCCACTTTTTCGTCTTAAAGGAATGATATAATTGTTACATAGAGTAAACTTCGGGGACCAAATTGTTATGATTGACACTCTGATAACAAAATTGAGTCATTCAAGTTAGGTCATAGGATACAACATGGAATTATTGCAAAACTTTGACTGCAATATTGATTAGCTTAACCTTGGTGTATCTAGCTTGGTTTAGTTCATCAGTTAGTAATATAGATTTACAGCAAGCTCTGAAAAGCTTGGTAAAGAAAATCACTTTGTTTGCTTATATTGATAAATTTTGAATGTCCTCATGGTAATCCCAGTCATCTTTCATTTATTTCTGTACTTTCTAGTAGTCAGCTTAACTTCTACCACATATAAATATTCCAGGCAGAAACAATAAAGATGATGTATGGAATCATCGCGAAGAAGCTCAAATTGATGAACCTTGGGAAGGCACATCCTAAAGATTATCTCAACTTCTATTGCCTTGGCAATCGTGAATTAC
Organism: Ananas comosus; assembly: GCF_001540865.1. Taxonomy (NCBI): domain Eukaryota; kingdom Viridiplantae; phylum Streptophyta; class Magnoliopsida; order Poales; family Bromeliaceae; genus Ananas; species Ananas comosus. The sequence goes on along the minus strand of NC_033623.1, from coordinate 14,137,745 downwards.
AAAATGGAACCTCAGATTTAACAAATGAACCTTCTGAAGATAATGCTATGGTATTGTTTATTATCAACTTACTTCAAGTACTTGAATCTTTGTGTGCATTGCTTTGTGTTCGCTAACACTAGATCACTACACTGCAACCTTCTACAGTAATATACTGTGTTAAATATAAAATGTTTAAACACCGTTTTCTAACAGCTTAAGTTTTTAGAATACAACGGTTGTTTCACATGGTATTAGAGCAGGAGGTCCTGAGTTCGAGTCACTCCAGGCTCCTAGCATATTAATTTCCTTCCATTTAATTCAAGCCCACGTCATGAGCCGACTAAAAAGTCTCGAGCCCAGACGTGAGGGGGAGTGTTAAATATAAAAATGTTTAAACACCGTTCTCTAACAGCTTAAGTTTTAGAGTACAACGGTTGTTTCACATACTGTAGACCATTTCCAAACCACTGAGTAGTGGTATGGCATGAGGAAGAGGAGGGTGAGGGGGTGGGCTTGAGTCACAATGAGGAGACCCTAGAGATTGGGTGTAGCCAAGCTCCTAAATCTAATAGAAAAAGGCTGAATTACAAAAATCCTCCTTGCGCTTTAGCCTGTTTCTCAATCGTGCTTCAGCCTATCTGTCAGTTACCTCTTTGCATTAAAAAATTGAATCAATTTCAACTCTGTACCTTTCCGCCCTTTCAAGTCAACCCAAAAATTTGGACGCAAAATTTCACTGAAATGAGTTGACGTACCACATCATTTCTATATTTTGAACTTTTGTCTAAGTTGCAACATAATTACTAGTTCTAAAACTAGATAAATGAAATGTTCTTTACTAGAACTATCAAAATAGGGAGTTTATTTGCACAATATTCAATTAATGTGATTCAACTTCATTTAATATAACTAGTGCCACCTGTCAACTTGTTTCCGTAATGATTCATAGCCAGTTCAACAATTATTAAATTTTTGGTTCTTTTTTGGACACTGCCGAAGTGCTAGCTTGGAATTGATAATTTTTTTTGACGAAGGGGAGTTATTGAGATGCAGGATAATGTTCAGGGTGTTATAACATTGGCAAGGAAAAACTGTCCTCACCGTTCTTTCCAATTCTACTTTTGGTTAGTTAACTTGCAATGAATTGCGTCTCCACAGATCAGCATCTCTACCTTATTTCTATCTTCTCTTATTTTATGTACTATTTGTCATCTCCTTATAGTTTCCCATATTCTCTCATCCTCTTTCTGCCAATTCCTGCTTCAAAAAACAGAGATGTAGAATCAGATCCTAAATAACAGAAGAATGATCTGCTCAAGTTTTTTCTTAATCCGAAATTCAAACGCGGTCAAATTGATGTACCAACACTAACAGGCAGTGTTGCTTCAACTAAGAATTGACTTAATGAACTGACAAATAAAGTCCTGAATCGTGATTATACGGTGAAGCAAAACCTAAGGCTGGCAGTTATGAAACTTATGAATTTAATAAATATCTCAATGGAAAATTGACTACTAGTCAAGGTTTTAAGTGCCCGTCGGCAAGGGTCGTATCCACCGTGCCGTACCGTGCCAACAAGATACCGGCACGATACAGATCCCGTCCGATGGCATAGCTCAAAACCCTTTATTCCTTAAATTAGTAAGTAATTTCCTCAATAAAGTTCAAAAGATGTGATAAAAAGGTATAATAAATAGTTAGAATATTTTGTTGCTAAAGAAAATAAATATTTCATGCTATTACGTGTCGGCACACAAGAATTTTTTTGACCGGCACGCATCGGCACGGCTCGGCACGCACCGTGCCGTACCGTGCCGGCAAGTTTCCGGTACGATCCCGTGCCACGGCACTTAAATCCTTGCTACTAGTACTACAAGTAGTTTAATAATACCTATGAAAATTTTGATGCATGCTTGCTACTCTGTGAGAAAGGAAGTTTTGATGGCCTTTGTTTTTCATAAACTCTCTCAGGCCTTGGCCCGGAAGCATCGGCGCTTTATGATATATGTTCACGCAAAAGGTATGATAATAGATGATGAGTATGTGATTTTGGGGTCAGCCAACATTAACCAGAGATCTCTAGATGGCTCGAGAGATACCGAAATAGCTATGGGTGCATACCAACCACATCACACATGGGCTTCAAATAGAGGCCATCCGCATGGCCAGGTAAGTGGAGTTGTTCTCCTCTTTTTGTTGCCCTTTCATTTCAAATTCTTCTGGGACCCAATCAAAGTGTCTCATGATAGAGAGTAAATCTACCAAAATAAAATTCTCAGAATGCATGCCCTGGACCTTGTGCATGAAATCTCTGTAGCCAACCTTTGTTATAGGGTGGGATTAAGGCTGTGTTTGTTGTTGTCTTGAGGTTGTTGACATCTATAGCTCACTAATATTTTCTGTTGGCATTCTCAACCAGAAACACGGGGCAGTAGCAGCCCTATCGACACCCCTACCACTAGCAATCTGAGTGCTGTCATTATGCATCATTTAGTTTGTCTTTGTGAGCGAAAATAAACATGAAACAACTAAGTTTGAAAGACTTCTATCCCTTCAAAATTTCTGTTATTTGCATTGCATAGCTAATGGATTCTACCTTCTATGCATCATCCCCTGGTTCTATCAAAGGAAAAAACTAATGCAGAAAATATTTCATAGCAAAGGAACTGATAGAAGTTTTTTTTTAGCTTGTCAGTGGCTTCATTGCATTTCTTTGAAGGCTCCTCCACTGAGATAGTACCGAGTTAGGAGGAAAGTGCCAGTATAATAAACACATAGGAAGCTCCACTATCAAAATTTGTGTTCATTTGGTGTTGTTACAGCATTCTTATTGTCCGGGTGCTTTTTGCTTTAGATTTATGGTTACAGGAAGTCACTATGGGCCGAGCATCTTGGCGAGGTAGATAATCCACTCTTTGAGGAGCCTCACAGTCTGGAATGTGTGGAATATGTGAATTCGAAAGCTAATAACAATTGGACAAGATACATTGGTGATGAATTAGTTCTATTAGAAGGCCACCTTCTGAGATACCCTATTAATGTCGAGGCTGATGGTTCGGTTGGGCCACTACGTGGCCATGAACGCTTTCCTGATGTTGGTGGTAAGGTTTTAGGAGAGCAAACCTCACTTCCCGACATCTTGACCATGTAGAATGACTTATTTAGAAGCCTAATTGAGATGCTCCACTCAACTGGGGAGAGATACTGTTTCATGACTATGATTTCTCTGTATTCGTTCCTTGTGTTCTTTCTTTTTCGTTTGTGTGGTCTGTGTGGGTTTGGCTTGTTTAAATTGGAGTTGGAACTCCTCGGTGCAAATTGTTGAAATCAATCAACTTTTTCAGGATGATGATAGTAAATTCCAGATCAAATGCTAGTGTTTCTTCTTAACCTTCTCAACCTTGTCTAAGTGTAGATGAATAAAGTAGACACAGGTGAGGATGTGTCAGAGGATGGTAGGTAAAACATGTATAGTACCTGTGATATCCAGGTACCGATAGTTGGCCCCTATACTCTTTACTACTTGGGCGCTTTAGTTCATGAACTTTTATCACTTCTCTCGGATAAGCAGTTTGCTTCCTTTTGGCATAAAGATGTACATAAGCCTGGGGCCCGTAAGGAAGGAACCACTCGGCGAGGAGCCCCTTCTTCCTCTTTGGGCTGCATCCCATGTCCCGGCACAGCTGATCATTGTACCAGGTGTGAACAGTTGTGATGGACGATCTCCAGAAGTACTCGCGAGCATAGCGCTTAATGAACTTCTCCCACTCCATCATGTCCTCCTCCATGCGCTTTATAAGGCAATTGGAAGCCGCCCTTGAGAAAGCATGCTAACCACTTCGACCGCAATTCTGATGCGTACAGATCTGATACGCTCTCAGAGTACCCGATGACCGCTAGTTGCAGAATCTGAGGGTGGATACATTCCCTGTCAAAGATTATAATAGCTTTATAAGCTTTTTTTGTAGAAGAATACTAGGATGACCTTCTTGGATTAAAGAAGCTAATAGTTGCAGAAAATGATTACTGTAAGCATGTCAACCTATAGAGGGAACAGTAGTCGAGGGTGAACCGTCATTTTTCCAATCCTTGAGCTTCTGATCACCCTTAAATCCGGTGGCGAAGCCTTTAAATCTGTCTCTGTCGGCGCGATCTCGCCTTCGAGGATTACTCCATTCATGCAGAAGCTGAAGCCCTTAATGAGGCTCCCTTCGTCCACTCTATCATAGAACTTCTCAGGAAAGGCCCGCTTGAAAGGTTTCCTCCCTCGCCGTAACAGACTAAGGGGTGAAAGAACTCGAACATTTTGACTTTTTACTTGGTAACCATACCCGAAATCATGAGAAGATTTCTGACTGACACGGGACTCAAGTCCACGGTCAAGTCCTGGACTCTGAACTTCTTGGCGAATTCAGCAGCCCCTTTATCAGAACTAAGGGATTTCGCGTACGATATTTGTACCCCTAATTCCTTAAGAGACTGCTCATGGCACCTTGCTGAACTTCCGTATCGGAGTTGGCCACTTGTAGTAGCTCTCCGCGAACTTCGATATCGGTCACTTCTGAACTAGAATAGTAAGATTCAGAACACGAGTAGGAAAGCAGGAGGAACAAGTCTAGTTATTCGAGTTGATGGATAAAATTGTTACCCAGTAATTACCAATGGCGACAACAGGGTGGCCAGCAAGCCAAGTAGGAATCCTTCACCGGGCTTGTGAAGAAGCAGCTCCGAGAAACGGTTAAGGTACAGGAATGCAAGAGGAATTCCCCAAACCTTGAAGTGAGGTATGATCCGCCTTTTCATTCTACATATCGCCGTGCATGGATAATCCCTCCCTTAAAGTAAATTATTTGAAAAGATAAAGATAAACTTGTTCTGAATTTCAAGTATCATTTGCTAACCAACAAAACATTGGCGTACTTACGCGATGTGTGGTAACACTTGATTATTTATTAGCAATCTTACATGCAATCACTGGTACAGGAAATTAACGTCTCACCATTTGCGTTGGCGACCTCCACTGCAATATCTAAAGCTGATTTTTGGAATCCTACCACTGTAATGCTCTTTTTTTTTTATTAAATCCTTGGCTCTAGAGGTACCCATGGCAGAGTAGTCCATAGAATGGATCACTTGTCCTTGGAACACCTCAGGCCCTTTGCCTATTGGAAAAGTAGGAATATTGGGGAGCTGCTGAACCGTCCGATGCAGAGGATCAGAAAATCTACGCGGTAGATCTGGCATGTAAGTGGAAGGCAATTATTATTCTGTGATTTATGAAAAGTACAGCAAGATCAGAATATTAATCCATCAACCTCTTTCTACTTAGTAGTAGTGTTAATAGATCCCAAGAACACATCATTCAATCTGATTTGCTCGAACTATGAAGTTAGGTTGAATTGCCTGTTGGATCAAGATCTTTATTCTTTATTGGATCATTCTGAGTTTATTTATCGGAGGCTCCAACGGCAAATTTTTTAGGTTAGATCTGTCATGGAAGTAGATGGTTCGAGAATAATCTTAAGCTTAAACTTCTAGATAACGATGAATTAGTATATTGTATTCAACACCTTGTTTCCATTCTATTATTAAAGGCTGAATCTCGATCGGTGATCGTTTGCTTTATTTGTATTGTGATTTAAAATCTCTTTTACTATTCATTCATCCCACCGGTTAATGTTTTTCCTTATTTAATATCTGGTATGATAACGTGATGTAAAATAATCCTTCAAACAGTGGTGAATGGTTGATTAAACTGTCTTTTCATAAAACCCCCCTCTCTCTCTCTCTCTCTCTCTATATATATATATATATTCTATTTAGCTATAGATTTAAAGTGAATTTTTTAAAGTGCCTGGATGTCTCCCAAATTGTTTTATATGCTCCATGGGATCCTCATTAAAAAGGAAACAAAGTGATATATTTGTATATATAATTGTGCTAGAATATTATTGATAATATGATTCTATTCATTTTGTGATCATTAGATGTCTAGAGTTGAGTGAGTGGTTGGTGTAATAGTAAAGATCCAAATATATTTATATATATATAGGCTGGAATACTATTGATAGTAAAAGATTTTTTTGCTATCAAATTTTTAACCCCTGGATGAGAAATTGTAGGGTTAGGATGATATTAGTCTCTTAGGATTGAGTGGTCCCTATTGTGTTATAATATTTGATTCAATCATTAAAAATGCTGAAAGAAAGTGGTTCAAAGGCTAAAAACTTGATAGCAAAAAAGATCTTTTGCTATCAATAGTATTCTAGCCCATCTCTCTCGCTCTCTCTATATATATATTTATATAGAGTCCGGCTACTATACTCTTATGAGTATAAAGCCTTTTGTACTCGTAAGTTTTTGACCGTTAGATCTATCCTTTAATCATTTTCACCCGTTAAATTATACTATTCAACCAATTATCAACTCAACTCTAGAGGTCCCACTATCAACCTAACCACTCTCATCCTAGCCGCACATTTTTTCATCCGAACAGCTGAAAACTTATGAGAACAAAGGGCTCTATACTCATATGAATATAGTAGCCTCAGCCTATTTAAATATATTCTAACTGATTTATATAGAGTTGGGCTGGAATACTATTTATAGTATTTGACATTTTTTGCTATCAAGTTTTTATTAACCATTGGATGAGAAATTGTAAGGTTAGAATGATATTAGTCCCTTAGGGGTGAGTTCCCCTAGAGTTGAGTGGTCTCCAATAGGTTATAATATTTAATCCAATAGTTAGAAATGATCAAAAGAATTGATTCAAAGGCTAAAAACTTGATAACAAAATGGAGCAAATACTATTAATAGTATTTTAGCCCAACTCGAATTTTATATATATATATATATATATAGAGTCCGGCTACTATACTCTTATAAATACGATCGTCCTCGTACTCATAAGTTGTTTTCGACGATAGAGCTTCCGAATCGATAATCAACACCGTTAAACATTATCTAGAGCATTTAAAATGTCTAGAAATCAAATTTTATAATTTTTCGACATCATTTACCTTACAATCAAAAGCTCACCAAATCGATAATTTTTAACGGCTGGTATGAGATATTTGCTAGTTTAACGGTGAAAAAGAATCGGAATAGGTTGAATTTTTGATAGAAAATTCTATTCACTACCTAAATAAAGATCAATAACTCTGATCTTAAATTGAAGGATCCGATCATCCATTTTTAGGATGTCATTCGATTTTAACCGTTCATTTTATACCCGCTTGATGGACTTTATAATAATTTCGAAAAATTACGAAATTTATTTTCTAAAATTTTCAAATACTCTAGATCATGTTTAACAGTGTGGATCGTTGATTCGAAAACTCCAATATCGAAAACAACTTATGAGTACGAAGGACTCGTATATACGGATAAGAAATATAGTTAGAGTAGCTTATTAGTAATATATAATATATTCTATATATATAGCTATATAATATACATTATATATATATAGTATAGAGTAGACTGAAATATTGATTAAAAGTATCACCAAGTGATACTTGTGTGTATTCTCAGCCCATTGGATGGAAGAGATGTTAGGTTACGATGATCGGTGAGTAGGTGCCTGTTAGGTGGAATTAGTGTTATCTTGATCCATCAGGAGCTATTAGTTAATCAAAAAGTCAGATCCAAGTGGCCCTAAAAATTACACAATATCACATTGGTGATAGTTGTGTAAAAGGTATTCTAGTAACTATATAAGATACTTATATAGTTATATATATGTAGAATTGAGCTCCCCTATGCTTTTAAAAGTACTAAGACATTGGTACTTGTAGATTTTTAGCCATTGACTTAAGAGATATGCGGTTAAGATGATGCGGGCCCCATAGGGTTGAGTGGATGGTTGGTTAAATAGTATAATCTAATGGTTGAAAATGATCCGTAGAGTAAATCTAACGGTAAAAAAACTTACAAGCACTAAATATTTGGTGCTTTTACAAGCATCATAGTTGGACTCTAAATATATATATATATATATATATATAGGCACAGTAACCAGCGGGAGATTTTGGTTTTGTCTGCTCGATAATTACGTTTGAACTTGGAGTGGAATTGCTTTAAGGGTTGGTCAGAAAAATTATTGCTCGGACCTAGCAGTCTAGTGGACCCAAGAATGGTTTGTTTGGTAGTTGAAAACGTTCCTCTAGTAATTTCGAAACGAATATAAAATAAAATAAAAGTAAAATGAATCTCTGGGGTCAATTATTTTTAAATACAAAATCCTAAAAAGTAAAATAAAAAAAAGCTAGGTGAACCAAATAGCGAAGAATGTGCACGCCGCCGCCCGACCCGGCCATCGTATATGTATTTAGTCAAGAGTATCATTTTTATTATTTCTCAAACAACCAATTTGAGAATAATAAAGTATATAAGATGCGAACCAATAGTTTTTAGTTTTTAATGTGAGACTCATACTTATATATAGAAACTTAAGTATGGATATATAACTCTTCTAAATTTAGTACAACAAAAATGATAAGATAAATCAAAAAAAGGATTGAAAAAGTTATAATTTTTTTACGGAGCCGATCGACGATTAAGTTTAACGGAACCGATCGACGATTCGAAAGTCGCAACATCAAAAACGAGTTGGAAGTACGGAAGGCTCCGTGCTTCCGATAGCATAGTAGCCTCACTATATATATATATATANGATCGACGATTCGAAAGTCGCAACATCGAAAACGAGCTGGAAGCATGGAAGGCTCCGTGCTTCCGATAGCATAGTAGACTCACTATATATATATATATATATATATATATAGAGAGAGAGAGAGAGAGAGAGAGAGAGAGAGAGGCTATGGTGCTTGTACAAGCACCAAGCACTTGGTGCTTATAAATTTTTTACCGTTAGATCTATACCTTTGATCATTTTTAGCCGTTAGATTATACTATTCAACAAACCACCCACTCAACCCTAGGGCCACTCAACCCTAGGGGCCCACATCATTCTAACCGCACATCTCTTAATCCAGGAGCCAAAAACTTACAAGCACCAATGACTTGGTATTTTTAAAAGTATAGGAGCTCAATTCTATATATATATATATAATTCTATATATTTTATATATTATTGATATATAACAATTATCATATTGGATATTTTAGAAAAAAGAATGAAAGCATATGCATATATTTTTTAAATCATTTGAAAAATTAAATTTTTTATTAATTTATTTATATATATATTGTATTATTTAACATGTACTAAAATCTATGCGATATTACAATATTATAGTTTACGTAAATTAAAAACTATATTAAACTTATATGAATATATATTAATATTATCATATTACAAATATAATATATATTTAATATTATTAAAATTTTATAATAGTGCAATCCATACATGGCCCTTTGGTTGGGCAACTCATATCGTTTAGGAGGTTGGATATTTTCTCATGGACCACTTGAGGGTTTTGTGCATAGATTTTGTATGCCGCGTTTTTTTAGAGCAAAACATTTTATTTTTCGCTCGTCTTGAGCGGAAAATGAAAAGGCCGATTTTCTTGAGAATCTATAAAATTATTTTACGAAAAATCTCTTATACAAGCAACTATACAGTTGGAAAAAAAAATTCAAACTGAAAATAATTTTCAGCCTACTTTTATAGCAAACCAAACACCCCCTAAATGATTATTTTTAATCAATAGGGATGATCTAACAATTAGCTGAAAATAAAATTTAGCACCCAAGATTGACCACGTCTTTCAGTAAAAGACAAATTCAGTCGATGCTCAAAATTTTCTGCACACGACGTTACAAAAAATCTACAATCAAAACCAAATGCGTGCATGCAAGTTTCACTCTCCCAGTGATCCATTGTAAGGGTGATTTTAGTCGTCCCGAAAGTCTCGACCATTTATTTCTAAATCCTAGTTGATCCACATTTCTAGTTATGTTTATTTCTAAATGAAATAAATGAAGCGGATAGCGTGTTATCTATCTCTCAAAAAAAAAAAAAAAGTCTCGACCACGTTAACGGCTTTGAAGCAAATGTACCACACTATATTTAGGTGCGACAAAACTAAGACCTGATCACCAAGTTGATCGACCAAAGTCTTATACTGAAAATAATCAAATCCGAATATAAAATCTCTTTCGACAAAACTAAGACCTGATCACCAAGACAACAAAAGCTTGATATATATCATGTTATTTAAAAGATTATCTTAGAACCATATTGGATATCGGATATTGGGCTTCATGCTATTAAACTCCATTTCCAAAATTTGGTCCAATTCGCCCATTAGTCTTGGATAGCGGGCCCTCGAAATGCTACGTTGCTACAGTATCAGTGTTATCAGAGCCTCTTAAACCTTGATTTGACTTTAACACCTTGAGTTAAGTAATTATTATTATTACATTTTTCTTAATTAATTAACGCAATGTTGTCTCGTAGTTACAACAGGGCTGACACAGCACGTGCTCTGGTGGTCTTGGTCCTTTCTCTGATTCCGTATACATTTCCCTGGGAAAAACAAGAGAGATAGAGATAAGAGATATATATATAGAGAGAGAGAGAGAGAGAAAGAGAGAGAGAGGGAGAGAGAGGCTATGTATGCATGTACGTACGCACGTAGGTACGTACGTATGTATGTATGTATGCACTACATTAGCAGTAGTAGTAATAGTAGTGGAGCAGTAGGGGCCAAACGCAACGCGAATATCGGCGGTCCTTGCGGGAAGCCGCGCGTGGCGGCTCATCAGCGCTTCTGCCTCGAATCGGAACTCTGATCAGGCCCCTCGATTCGCGCGAGACACCCCTCGATTGCAGCAGTTTGTAAATACGGTTCTTTGATTCCTTCTGCTACCCCTACCTAACCAAGAAGGTAGGAAGCACTTTTTTTTTTTTTTTTTTTTTTTTTTTTCTCTTACAGTGAATTGCACACTGGTGACTGTGTTTAACATGGCAAAAAATTTAAAGTAATGCTTCAATATTTCGTTCTAATTTTAACCGTTTATTTTTAATTAATAAAAAATTAAGATTTATGCATAAAAAAAAATGACTCGCTATTGCACAAGCAATACCGATTGCTAGGTATGTGAATCTAAAAATTTTTGGAAAAATGAAAGAGCTAATATTAAAAAGTTTTGCATATTACCCTTGAGTCCTGGAGAGACTGAGTTTTTAATTGGATTATCCATTTTGAATACCGGTTTAATAATAATTTGTTATTACATGGAGTCATAAATTTACTAATTTATAATTAAAAATTAATTTTCAAACATCGAAATTTAATGCACTATAACTTAAATTACAATTAATAAAATTACAATTAACAACTCAAACAGTTAATAAAATTTATTTTTTAAATATAATATAAATTAAATCTAAATTTATAATTTAAATTTGATTAATATTTTTGAAATTTAATGCTGCTTCTCAATATTGAATTAACAATTTCAACTTACTTTAAAATATAAAAATATTTTATTTAAATAAATAATAAAAGTTTATAACTACACTATAACTTAAATTACAATTTTAAGGAGATTAACATTTTTGAACTTTCATGTTAGTTTAATATTAAATTGATTGAATTGAAATGCTTACTCATTTAAATATAATTTTTTAAAAAAATTTAAATTTAATTTATACAACTATAAATATAAAGTTTAAACTCAAGTTAAATTTTAAATTCGAATTTATAAAGATTTATCACTTATCAAATGAAGATTTGTTGGATATTATCAAATTTGATAATTAGCTAATACATATTTTCAAATATCATCTTTAGATTGATTGGTAATCTGTTGAGCAAGTTACTATCGTAAAAGTCAATCCTAACCTCAAAAATTGAATGATCATATTTAAATTGCCCGGTATATTGAAATATTTCTCAAAAACTTATATTACGTGTAGATAAAAAATACGGTATATAAATATTTTTTATTATATAGCTTATTTATTTTTTATAATATTTTATATATATATCATAATGAATCCATTATGATTAATTTTTATATATCTCCATATTCCTTGTTCCAGTTTGTACTGTTTATATGCTTTTGCTCAACTTCGTTTTATGTAGTAGTGAGTGTTAAAAAAAAGTTTTGACTCATGAGCTGGTTGGAGCTTGGCTTATTTTCAGCCCAAAGAGAGTGGACGCTCGAGTTTGATTAAACGAGTCAGGTTTGAGTTAGACTTAGCCCCCTTGCGTTCGGCTCGAAATGAATTGATATTGTACAATTATCTAAAAATTTAGCATTTGGTAATTAAAACAAATCTTAAATGTTTTTAACTTGTAGTGACTAATAAGTGGCCTCTGTCTTGCTGGGTTGTGAGTTCAAGTTCTACAACTATAATGCATCTGAGTATTTATTATAAATTGAACTGTTTTTTTTTTAGAGATAGGTTTAGACATAAATTTAGCTGAAAATGTAAATCAATTAGGATTCGAACTTGGGTCACGAGTATCAACTACCAAGTCCTTTGCTACTTGCTTTAGGGACGGTCAGTATTAGAAGTTGAACTGTTGAATTTAAAAAGGATGAGATGGTTAGTTAGTATTATGTTCACGTACTAATGGATGGGCGACAAACAATAATATATTCATCAAACTTTATAAATAAAGTAAAATATGTATTAAAAAAAAAAAAGTTGATGTTTCAGTGATTCAGTTTGGTCAATTAACTTTCGCAGACAATCGGTGATTATAGACAAAGAAGGATTTTAAATTTCACTATAGTATTTTAAAATCCATTTGACTACAACTAGACATGTTGGATTGCATTTTGGAATTTAAGAGACACCTAATTAATACCCTCAACTTGGAAGGTACGTTCGAGCAAAGATTATCATATCCTGCTGTTTAGACAGCAACAACGTAACAAAATAAACATAAATAAAATAAATAATATATTGTGGGGCAAAGCTTTTTGTCGACTATATATATCTACATCATCTGCATTTTGATACCACATTGTAGGGCCAGGATTGCTTCTTATTATCATCAGGAAAGATCAATCAAATCAGTTTACACTTTACACAACAACACACGCCTTAGTTAAGCTACCTGGCACATAATTAACACACCAATTTTATTCGCATTTGCTTGTCACATCAATGAATAATTATAGTATTCTGCAAGCTTAATAACTCGCTTAATTAATTTTGACCATGACTGGTTAAGGAAAGGGATGTATGTACAATAACCTTGTTTAACAAGTAACTAGAAAGGCAACAACAACACTCTATTAGGGAACAAAAATTCTATGGCGAATATGCCGTATGCAAAGAATGGTTGCCATGATCTTGTTTGTTCCCATGTCTTTTCAATTCAGATTATCAAATTAATTAAGAACTATTTAAGAAAACTTGATTACTGATATTAATTGAAAGTACTAAATGGAAGTAAGCTAACAAATTTTTTTTTTTTTTGAGAGAGAAAGATAGCATGCATGCTGCATGCTTCGTTTATTTTATTTAGAAATAAATTTAGCAGAAAAATATGAATTAATTACAATTTGAACTTGGGTCTTGAATACCAACCACCAAATCCTTTTGCCACTTGCGCTAGGAACGGTCGGTTAAGCTAACAATTTTTTACATACGAGAATTTTGAATTTTTTTTTTTGTTTATCTGAGACTGGAGCTTAGTGTTTTCATTGGCCGAAATTAATACTATAATTACTATTGCTGCGTTTATCTTAGAAGTGGACTGCAAATTAATGCACTTGCCGAATTGATCTCTTATAAAGAATAGTTCATCAGTGATTCTACCACTTATTTCTTACAATTCGATCTACAACTTCTTTATCCAAGAGTCTATATTTTTTTACATGCCTTATCACATATTTTTTTGTTAAAAATTAAAAAGGAATTGATAAATCCTACCGTTAAGGTTTTGATAATGATTATGGAAATTACAACTTTTTCTTTCTTTTTTTATATTTGTTGTAGACTAAGTAATTTTTTTTTATTTTATTACGTAAGTACTCTATAGGTTAATAATAAGCACCTACATCTCGCATCTTTACTCTGTTCCGGCACACCTGCGAGTCAAAGCTTTCAGGACTCGCGAATTAAATAACCTCAGCCTTTTTGGTTGCAGATTTCGGTGAAAAAGATTTGAGATCATTGACAAAACTTCAAAATATATATATATATATATATATAGAGAGAGAGAGAGAGAGAGAGAGAGAGATATTAAAAAAAGGAAAAGAAGAAGGAGAGAGAGAGGGGGGATTAAAAAATTGGTGAGATTCCATCTCAATCTTAGGCTGCGTAGGTTCTAATGCGTCCAGCACATACCTTAATGCATTCTTAATTTATTTGCATCCCTTACAAGGAATAATTGTTCCTTAACAAGCCCTTTTTATATACAATTAATTCTCCCTCTGGTGCCATTTCACTGTATATCATTCCCCGATTCATTCCTTTGGTATAGTTCCCCTTTGTTTCTGCCTCGGCAGTACTGTTACAAGTGTGAAGCTGCAAAAGAGAAATAGAGAAATAGAGAGATAAAGAGAGAGAGAGAGAGAGAGAGAGAGTGGTCTAGAGGAAATAATGGAGCTCGACGAGGAAAGCTTCTTCTTACAGGAGCTCTTGAGGCCGCGTTTGACGCCAGGCGGCTTCGTCAAGTCAGACCGCCAGGGAAGCGACGTCTTCTCATCGAGCGAGTAAGGCCGGCCCATGCAGAGGGTGCAGAGGGAAGAGTCTCGANGAAGGGACCGCCAGACTGAACTGCTTCGGCGGACCGCAGTTTGCGCCGGAGCCCAACTTCGATTGCCTCAGCGAAGTCTGCAGCCCGTTTGCTGCCGCCGGCCTGTGCGGCTCGTCGGCACCGCCGGCGGCGGCGGCGGCGGCGGCGGCGGCGGCGCATGCTGCCATCCACGAGGAGATGAGCTGCGGCGGCGCCTCCGGAGGCGGTCGGAATATCTGCAAGGCCGAGCAGAAGCAGTCGGCCGGCACGCCGGAGCCGCTGATGCTCGCCGCCAGCTCTTGCCTCGAGAGAAAGAACGCCAGGCCGAAGAAGGCGGACGGCCTGCCTTCCAAGAACCTGATGGCGGAGAGGCGGCGGAGAAAGCGGCTCAACGATCGGCTCTCCATGCTCCGATCCGTCGTGCCCAAGATCAGCAAGGTAATGTTAATATGACTAAAAGTGCCTGTTCGGACGTGGCCTTATATATATATATATATATATGCTCACATACTCGTCCGGCCTATCAATTTGTAGATGGATAGAACGTCCATCCTCGGAGACACAATCGATTACATCAAAGAGCTCATGGCACGGATCAAAGCCCTGCAAGAGGAGGCCGAGGCCGAGTCCGATCCGCGGAACCGGCCGAATCAGTTAGGTGCCTTGAAGGATCAGCTGAATCCGAGTGAGACGACGCTCATGAGGAGCTCCACCAAGGTAAATAAATTAATCTGCCGGCCGTGTTGCTCTCGATCGATCGTCAGTTTAGTAAATCCTTTTGTTCCTGTAACGATCGAGTGAAGGCCGTCGCATGCAGTTCGATGTCGAGAGGAGAGAGGGGGACACCCGCGTAGAGGTTTGCTGCGCGGCGAAGCCCGGGTTGTTGCTTTCGATGGTGAGCACGCTGGATGCTCTCGGTTTGGAGATCCATCAGTGTGTTGCGAGCTGCTTCAGTGATTTTGGGATGCAAGCTTCTTGCTTGGAAGTAAGATTAGCTGCAACATCGATCTCTCTATTTCAGGAGCTGTTTGTTTATTTATTTCTTTTGTTTTTGTTAATGCTTATGGTGGTTATTAGGACAAGGAGCAAACAGAGCTCATCAGCTCTGAAGAGATAAAGCAAGCTCTCTTCAGGAATGCAGGTTACGGCGGGAGGTCTCTTTAGTTAGGAGTTCGGAGCTAGAAGAAGAGAAGCCGCAGTGGGGGAGAACTTGAAGAAGCTCTTGTTTTGGGTGCGAGAATTGAGAGATGGGCTTGAATTAATGACTAGAGCTGACTCATTTGTTGTAAGCATCGTGCTAAACAACGGATGCTTAATTTGTTCCTTTTTCGCGGATTGTAGTATCTTTTGGTACCGTTTGCATTGCTCTTCCTGCAACGGAATTTACAAATTAGAAGTGTTTTTTCGATGCCTAAACCAAAAGCTTCAGTTTAGAGTTTTCGTTTTTGCCGCAGAAACGAAGCTATTCACATGATTTTACCATATGTAGCATTTCTTCTGATTAATAAACAGCACCACCATCTTCGGAATAAGTTCTTCGTAAACACGGGTTTCTATATCAGACAATTGCTCTAGGTACTTTTCAAGGATAATAAATTAAAAAGTACATATGTTCTCTGTTCCAAATCAATCAAAATTCCATTGCTAGAAATGGTTAGGGGACATGTAGGCTACTGATCTGTAAAGTATAAGAAACCAAAAGGTGCAAACCTTTTTACCGTTTTATCTTGTAGCTTCACATGACTATTATGCTGAACTACTTAGATTGAAAATTGCAAGATTTGTGGCAGCTCAGTAATGCTCTTGTAACAAGGTGTCATTAATCTCAAGTGCGTTCATGCGCATGCGATTATCCGTTCTGTGATGATAAACTATTTTTTACAAATTTTAAATGTTAAGGAATGAGAAATTGTTCTCCCTAATCAAATCTCTCTCCCTGTTTAACTGCCAGGAATTTGTACTTGTTAGCTTCTATTTTCTTATATATCTCTTGGCTCTTGTTAGGCTCGTTTTCATTTTGTTCAAAAAAGGTATTCTCCCTAAAGTTTCTAGCGAAAATTGTATACATGCATTATATACAATTTGAGTTCTTTGTTTTCATTTAAGAGCAGTAATTGAGGCCCTCTGTTTAAATAGATCATGCGATTATTGTCAAATATATTGCTCGTAGTATTCAAAATTTGATATTTTGTCTAATTAAGCTTTTTATACCTGGATGTTACATGATAAGCCAAAACTTTGGAGAGTTAATGTAAAGGTTTAGATGTTTAGATATGATTTGGGCATTGATTACTGGTCTTGGGCCGAAAATCAGGCCCAGGGCCCCAACGGCCCATTAACTCCCCATGTCCGCTTTAGCCTTTTAACTTTGTCCTCTTGTTTCCAATTATTTTATATATTGAATTTTTTATTTTTATTAAAAAGAATCAGATGGTTTGTAATTTTAAATTGTAAATTTAAAATGTGAAAGGCATGTATATAGAGTCAAAGAAATGCAAACCGGCCTAACCACTGCAAAACGGTTTTTTCCACCACCAGATCAGAATAGTCCACGTGGCAAGCCGTGGAAGCCCCTCGGTTCCAGGTGCGATCAGGACCGTCAATTATTTTGAACTGAGAACAGTTATAACGAGAAAGGAGCCGCATAAACCAAACCGAGCCAGGCCATGACAAGCGTGCAAAATGCAAAGCCACTTAGGCTACGGAAAAAAAAAAAAAAACCCTTTCTTTGTGTGATATTTAGGATTGCTTGAGATGGGTCAGTGTGGGTCGAGGAAGAGAGGAGGAGTTGAGGAGCGGGCGGAGGGATCGGTGACGGATAAGATGCGGTGCCTCGCGGTGGCGAAGGAGCACAGGTCGAGGTTCTACATCTTTAGGAGATGTTTGGTGATGCTTCTGTGTTGGCCTAAGTACGGAAAGTATTAAGCTTTTCGACCGGTTTTTTTCTCAAGTCTTATAATGTTCTGAGATGTGAATGAATTTATTTAATTTAATGAAACCTTATTGTTCTCGAGATGATGCTTTTCTTGCATGTTCTATCATTGCGCTTCTCTTTCCTTTGCTTTGTGGTAGTTCAATCTAATAAACTTTGCAGATGAGTGACTTAAATTAATTTCTATTTTGTTTAGCGAATAAAATGAAGGGCTGTTATTACATAGATACAACAACGTTGAAGCTGAAGCAAGAATTAAACAAGTGTTGCTACATATATACTATCACCAAGTGCTTTGAGCAATACCTTTCACACCTAATTGAGAACAAGAATAAGGTCAAGCTCCGAGTCATAGTTGTTTCACTTGGATATATACCTCACTCTCGATGCACCTTCCAAAATCAAATAACCAAGGTACATCACCTGAATACTGGAAGAAGATAACTTATTCGCGCAATCCTCGTAGAAATATTTAATATCATAACTGCATTAAAACGTAATTTCTTATCTGTGAATTATATTCTAGTTGTATAAATGTTGCTATACGTAGGTCGATTGGAGCAAAGAACGAGGGAATCTTTGTCTGACTATACAAAGAAGAGCATCTGAGTGCAATAAGTTAATGCCCGGCCACTGACAATGCTCATTGTATTGAATTTTACCTGCTCTCATTTATGTACAGTTACTACTCTTCAGCAACCCTCATATATAGTCATTTTCCTGCACTACACTACACATACATGAAAATGTTTGGTTCCAGTGAACCCATAGAGACACATCGAATAATGTATTAGGAAATGGTGATCTACATTTCATCCATCAATGTATACTTCTGGGGGGAAATGAAAGGGTATTTGCTATTAATTATTCGAAAAAAAAATATAATAAACAAAAGAGAGCTCACGCCTGGAAGAGAACCTCCGTCAACTTTAGTTTAGCAGGATCTTTCAATTGTTTATGATTAAAGCAAAACAAGACGAGGTAAAGGATAGATTTCGACAAGAATCGCTAGCATTGTGATATTCTATTGAAAATTAAGAATATGAGTTTAATTATGCTCTGTATTTAAAATTGTGTAATCGATCACTAAATATTTTCTAGTAAAAAAAAAAACCGAAAATTTTGAAGAAACATAACCAGGACAAATGGACTAGGTAGTAAAATTTTCCCAGGTACAAGTGAGCTGCAGTAGTTGACTTGCAATTATGTTTGTAGTAGTAAAACAATGGTATGTTGTGGATGCATGGGAAACACTGAAAGCCTTGAGTTTTTCAAATGATGTACTAATAAATAGGATAGTAATCGGCCATATATATATCTAGCACAATTGATTAAGAATTTGATGGTTGGTATTCAATATTCCAAGTTCAAAGCTAAATTATTTCATATTTGTAGCTGAGTTCATTCTAAAACTAAATGAATAAAACTGATAACTTGCTACCTTCTTTTTTTTAAAAAAAAAAACAATAATGAAACATCAGACAAGAATCAAAACATACCTCTGAAGTTTTCTGGTAGTTAGTTACAAGAAGGGAGAAATTAAGGCCATAGCATGATATGAAAGAATACTAAGATATTGGCACGACTCAATCAGAACACCGCTCTCATTAGATCAGTAGCACGTCCTGAGTGAGTCGAACCAACATCGCAGTAGCATTTCATTCTTAGCACTCGTCTTCTTCAATTGTATACGTATCAATAGAGAGATGGAGAGAAGGAAAAATATATGGGCACCAAACGGCAATGGCATGTATATATAGCATAGAGAGGGAGAGAGTGGTGGGTGTAGGGAATCTCTCTCCCTTGAATTTAAGGAGCTTAATCTGCATGTAGGATGGACCATGTTCATGTTCAAAATGCCTAGCTACAAAACTTTAAAGACAAGCTCCAGCATTAATGGAAAACTGTGTTTGTTTCTCTCCCTCCAGTACCTGCAGCAAAGAAAAAGTAGTTTGGGCAATAAATAAGATCCCGGTTTTCTTGTGAACTTGGCCAGAATTTATTGATAGTGTGCAGGTCTTCGTTACCGTTGCATATTCTGCATCACTGCTTTGGATTTAGCTCCATGCCTTTGCTACTCATGAGTGAGTTCTCACCTCTCACCTATTCATGGGAACTGTAGCATGTGAAGAGAGAGCGATTGATTGCGAGGGGACATGCAAGCGCCTTGTTATTGGGGAATAAATGTTGGGGATGTGATTGTGACCTGCATTAAGGGAGTTTGTAGATATCTAGCTCAGCATGGGATCGAGGGTATTGTCTGTATAGAGGCGAAGGGGTAGCAAATGAATGAAAAATTGATCAGGTGTTCACTGAAAATTAAATTTTTACATAATAATCTCTTTTAACAAATTTGACTAAAATAACCGACCGTCTATAAAGTAAGTGACAAAAAGTTTGGTGGTTGATACCCGAGATCCAAATTCGAATCTTAGTTGATTCATATTTTCAGCTAAATTTATTTTTAAATAAAATAAACGAACTGGATAGCGTGCTATTTATCTTCCAAAAAAAAAAGAAGAAAAAAGACTAAAATAAATATTAGAAACACAAGTGGCACAACATTGGTCTTAAGCGCCAGATTAAGCTTTTGGTCCGGGAAGGGGGTTTGGGTTCAAATCCCGCTGCCAACACTAAAAAGTTTTCATTGACATTTTATTTTATATATTTTAAACAATATGAGTTCATAATTGGTTAGAAATTTGATGACTGATTTTCAAAATTAATTAAAAATTTAATACCTTGTTTGTTTCTATACCAGATATCGCGATGAGTTAGCTATAATATATTTTATCCCAACTCAACTTCATTTTATCTAATAGTCTTGAATGCGTCACTACAAAAAAAACGGTCTATAGCGATACTTTTAAATATAGATACATGTCAAAAAAATACTGCTAAAATTACCGACACTTTTAAAAAGTGTTGCTATATGTGGGGTCGCTAGGTATATAATGACAGTTAAAGAGTGTCGCTATAACCTAAAAGAGTGCTGCTAATTTACCTATACTTATTTAAGCATTTAGCAACCGCCAAAACTCTATCTTGTTGGCTGCGATGGCGGAGGAGGACGACAGGAAAGGCTCTTCGTCTAGAATTTCAGTGGATTGAGTGAAGAGAGAAGAAAAGATGGTAATTGATTTTTCTTTTTTTTTTTCTTTTCTGTTTGTAATCGGACCAAATGGACTGGGTGTGGTGGATTGAGTAGAGTAATTTTTTATTTTTGGTTGGATTGGGCTTTATATTTAGGCATTAGCAGATGTTTTTTTTTAAGTTTTAGTATAAATGGGACACTTACTCAAAAGTGTCTCAAACATGTGTCCCCATAACCTAATTATGTTGTAGTGCGTCTAAATACCAAACTGAATCTAAATCCTGAATATCAAAGTTTTTTAAGAAGCAAAAATTAAAATTTTTTTTCTACAATTACATTAATAAAAAACTTATACCGAATAAGTTATTATTGGGTGACTTATTCCAACCTTCAAACATAGCCTAAGTTTTTATTGACATACTAAACTAAAATGAGTTCTTTACATTTTGACATTTTAAACAAAACGAGCTCGCGGCTGTAAAGATTGGATGGTTGATATTCATAATTTTAGTCCAAAATCTAATTATTTTACATTTCTAGATAAGTATATATTTTTTTAAAGAAATAAAGCAGATAGTCTATTATCTTTTTATCTAATAAAAAAAATTGAGCATGCTTCCATTCCTTGCATCATTAGTTGACAAATTCACACACACACACACACACACACACACACACACACACACACACACACGTATATAATCCGGCTAGTAGCACGGAAGCCTCTTTGTTACCAAATTATTTTTGATGATACGCTTTCAAATCAATGATCGATTTTATTAGACTAGATCTACATTAATTGAAAACTATATTTTATAATTTTTCAATAGCATTTATCGATTAAACGAGTAGTCTAAAAATAAACGATTGAAAATAAAAATTTTACAAAAAATAATGATAAAAAACTTGTATTTAAGAATAGATTTACTAATCTTACTCTAAATAGTAAAAATAAAAAATAAAAAAAATATTAGATTTAAATTATTTTACATTGTTAAATTTGTAAATGCATTACATCGGAAGTCGAGACTCTTACCAAATGTTTGCCAAAAATGAATGAAACGGTAATTTTACCCCGAATTGGATTCGGGTCCTCCCTTCTCACTGAGATCTGATTGGATTCAATTCTTGGTCTGTTGCGAAGTTTCTACGTTCGGCTTAATCCGATCCGAACCAAACTAGATACAAGTAAATCTCTAATCTCAATCCGTCCGCGCCGTTACGACCCAGTCCGTGAAAGTCCAGGTCTAACAACCCCGAAGATACCGCAGCACCACCTAGGGCTTGTTTGTTTCAACGGAAGTGGGATGGAAGTGGGAAGGAGGAAGTGATTTTCGGTGAAAACAGACCACTTCCGCTGTTTGGTTCACCGTAATTTTATTACGCCCGAAAATCTAGTTCACACAAAATAAGAAAATTGACTTCGCCCTCCTATGGGGCGAAGTCAATTTCGGTGAGGTGAAAAGAGGCAAGAGTGGGAATTAATGTGTTAGGGTTACCCTCTTCTCTACCCTTTTCTCTCCCGAGTCCCGACCCAACTCCACATCACCATTTTTTTTTTTCTCAGTAGACACCACAAAAGAAAATTTGATCATGTCTAAAATATGATCAAATTTGGTTAGGTAAATTTTAATATATTTTTTATTTAATTTGTATATTTAGAAAATTATGAAAAATAAATTTGTTAAATGTTAATAATTTTTTAACTTTAGAATTTTATTTGTTGCATTATTATAATTTATATGCAAACAAATAATATAATTTTTTAAAATTTTATTTTATAATTATACATATATATAATTATATACATATCTAATTATATTAATTTTTATTTATTACAATTTATTATTCACTAAGTTACAAAATAGACAATGATATCACTTCGGAGGTAAGTATACCGGGGGTGGAGAGCTACACTTTTTACGCCATCTACTTCCTACCAAACAAATAACAGAACTCGCAGAACTGCACTTCCACAGTTAGAAACAAACAGCAGAAATGAATTAATTTTCACCCCAACTCCACTTCAACCCAAAGTCCACTTCCACCCCAAATTTACTTACGTTAAAACAAACATGCCCCTAGGGGAAATGAGCTGAGCTCGAGCGAGCTTATTTCGGTTCAAACTCGACTTGAAATTAATTTCAAGCCTAAATTTGAGCTCAAGCTTGATTTGAAATTAATTCGAGCCAAACTCGAGTGAGCCTAATTTGAAGTCGAGCGAGCTCAATCCCTAAACGAGCCGCTTAAAATTTTCAACATCATACGATCAATAATTTAATTTATATAAAATATTATCTATAATTTGATATAAAAGTATGCCTAATAGTTCAAAGTATAAAATAATTATATGAAATACGGTATTATAATATGAAGAAAAATAACTTATGTGTTGAATATCTAATCTTTTCAGCCTCATATATTTTCTCTTCCACTTTCAATCTCCATACTATTTCTTTTTATTTATACAGTCAAAAAATAAATAAATTATATATACAAATATTGGATTAAACTATCCAATCATATATAACTAAAATTAAAATTTTATATAAACAATAATTTTTTATTTTAAAAATATTCTATATATTTTTTCAAGCACAAGCCTGAGGCTTGGCCACTTGGGGTGAGAGATAGAGAAAAAGAAAGAGAAAAAGAGATTAGAAATTTAAAACTTTGTGAAAGTAAAAAAGAGAAAAAGTGTAAATTTAGTTGAATTTTGTTCTTTTGTTTGTCTATTAAGTTTATTTTTATGGACCAACAATATTGGTCCAATTTTAACTAAACTTAGATTACTTACTCAGTATATACATAATTAAAATATTATATATATATATATATATATATATATATATATATATATATATATAGGCCGTGGCTACTATACTATTATGAGTATTGG
>NC_033623.1:14110774-14111519 GCF_001540865.1 Ananas comosus | reverse complement strand
TATATATATATATATATATATATATAGGCCAATTTGCATAAAAAATCCACTTATTTTGAACTTTTGCAAAATCAGGTCACCTTTTTCGTTTTTGCAGATTCGGTCCGCTTTTTCAGCAAACTGACCAAAATACCCTTATTACTTTTTCTCTTTCCTCTTTCTCTCTCCTCTTCGTTCTCTCGTTCTTTTTTTTTTCCGCCGGAAAAAAAAGGTGAAGGCCAGGCGGAGCAATTTTTTCTTCTCTTTTTTTTTCTTCTTCTTCTTCCTCCTGCTGGAGCACCTTTGTTTTTTTCCCTCTTCTTCTTCTTCTTCTTTTCTTTTCTTTTCTTTTCTTTTCTTTTTCTTTTTCTTTTTCCTCCTCTTCTTGTTCTTCTTCATCCTAGCAATATTTTCTTCTCTTTTTCTTTTTCTTCTTCTTTATCCTCCTGTTGGAGCACCTTTTTTTTTCCCTCTTCTTCTTCTTCTTTTCTTTTCTTTTCTTTTTCTTTTTCCTCCTCTTCTTCTTTTTCTTCATCCTACAGGAAATTGCTACCTCGCCGCCGTCCGCCGCAGCCCCGGGAGCTCGCCCGCTTCACGCTCGCCGTCAGCGCCGACCGGGCCTGCTCTGCCGTGCCTCGTCGATACCTCATCAACCGCGTCGTCCCTCTGGCCCGGCTCTTCGCTGCCACCATTAATGGTGTAATTACACCATTACACCATTAATGGTGTAATGGTGCACCATTACACCATCGCCCGTCGCCGCTGC